>NC_056746.1:1379239711-1379517211 GCF_019279795.1 Protopterus annectens
AACTAAATGCCAAGAAATGTATAATAGTATATTTTTGGAAGTCAGCCATCCCTGGTAACTATTAATCTAAAAACGAAGGTTATACCAGGTACCAAACAGACTAAGAATCAAAACCAAAAGTATGCAGGGAAAGTCCAAGCCAGCACTGGTATTCACAAACTTTAATCCAGCCACATAAAGCACAGTACACTCATAAATGCATACACTGTATTAAATAGCGTTTTCGTCAAAGTTCCATCTCTGCTTCACATAAGTAACAGATTCCAGTAGATTCAAGACTGTGTGGCTTTTTGGAAAAATTAATTATGTAGCAAGTGGCACCAGTGTCAAGTGTGTAGTAGAACAAGCCTCTTGCCAAAAAAAGATTGGAATCTGTTACTTATGTGAAGCAGAGACCCATCAGCTTTTAATGTCACACCTTACTTTCCTTCAGTTGATTTCTATTTTTCAGTTCTGCATCTGATGAAGTCTATGGAACTTTGACGAAAACGCTATTTAATACAGTGTATGCATTTATGAGTGTACTGTGTTTTACGTGGCTGGATTAAAGTTTGTGAATACCAGTGCTGGCTTGGACTTTCCCTGGGCACTTTTGGTTTTGATCCCTGGTAACTATCATATTGATAACACACCTCTTAGAGTTGACACAGTAGTCAGGGACTTAGGGACACACACACAGATAGTAATCTAGCCTTTGCCCATCATATGTCTATAGTGGTGAGGAAATCATTCTATGTTGTACAACTTTTAAACAAAGGTATGGCATCTAAGTCCAAGGAAGCTATTGTTCCACTGTATTCGGCATTCATCAGACATTTCATTGAGTATAATGCCCCCTTTGGAATGTACCAACTAGGAATATCCAACAAGTGGAATGTCCACAGAGGTTCCTCACTAAAAGAATACAGGGCATAAGTAAAATGCTCTATGCAGACCGCCTCAAGGCCCTATCCCTGTATTCTGTCTCCTACAGGCTTTTGAGGGAGATCTATGCCTGGCATACAGGGCATTATCAGACTCCACTCTGATGGACCTCCTGCATATCCACAGAACAAACAGCACCAAAATTATCCATTCTAAAGAATCAAACCTTGCCTGTGATATAAATAGGACCTGCTGGAGAGATAGGTATGTACCCAAGAGACTACCACGTCTATGGAACAGGATCCCTATCCATGTGAAACAGAGTTCCTCCCTAACCCAATTCAAGTGCAACTTCGACAATTGGATGGGAAACTGGAACTTTATCCCTGGTTTGGCACCTATGTCTCTAATGCAAACAAGTAGGTTGTAAATGGCTAATCTCCCAGGCCCATGCTTACACTTATCAAGGGTGTCAGAACTTGTCAGAGATTTGGGATGCATTGCTAAGCTTAAAAAGTCCCGTGTGGTCATTAGCCTAGTAAACACCTATAAACCTATGAAGTACTGAGGCAAGGACACAGACTGCCCTGCTGTCCATCTGGTCATTCTCTCTCCTTAAATCAGTGTGCCTTATATATCACTTCTGGTCCATCCTGCACTTTGACTGATGATTTTGAAGTCAGGCGTGTTTTCCTCACAGTCTGATGGCTTTCAGGTAATGCACCACTAATCCTACTAGTTTGTTAATTTCTCATTACAACAAGATCTTATCATTTGCCATTGTATGGTTTAAAATCCAGATTCCCCAGTAACTAATCAGTGTTATTATGATCACAATGTACAGAACAGCAAAACTAAGGGTGACATCATGAAACATCAGCAATGACAAATAACACTGATAAAAGTATTTATACAGAGGGAAAGCCAACCCAACATTTGCATATCCTCCTGAAAGATACAAATTCTAAAATTGCTCAGATTTGAAAGTAAGACGAAAACTGTAACATGCAACCAAACAGCCACTGACTAAAAAAATCACATTTTGAAGAAAGTTAACATCAGTTTAACTCATGTATCCCTTAATATTCTCTAGGATTAGTACTTCAGTTTTACGTGTGAGAGACTCCCAGAATCATGCTTATGCATACAAATTCACCTTCCTGCTGCTTATCAATTATTCTTGGGAAACAGAAATATTACCTTTGTTACCCAGAAAAGTATAAATGGGGATGTCAAATGATCACTATTACTATTACTACTACAGCATCTATCATGGGGTCAAGAACGCTATAAGGAGCTATAGAAAGTGCAACCCAGTCTTGAAACTACTCAGTCTAATATTTTATTTACAAGTCCAGATGATGTCAGATGAAAAGAAAGGCACTTAAGAATTGTTATTGTACCCAGCATATATAATAAAACAGGATTCACTAGGAAGAATTAAGTGCAGCACAGCAGTGCAGTAAGAGATTCGATGGTTCAGTTCTCAGCTGGGTTGTCTTCTGTATGGAACATGTCCCACCTGCATTTAGATGTTTTTTTCTCCAAGTACTCCATTTACTTCAGTTTCTTAGTGGAAGCTAGGTTAAGAAGGGACGTGATGATTAGTGATCAGCAGTATGGTTTCATAGATGCGATATTTGCTCTGAGAGTGTTGATGGAGAAGTACAGAGAAGGTCAGAGGAAGTTGCATTGTGTTTTTGTAGACTTAGAGAAAGCATATGACAGGGTGCCTAGAGAGGAGTTGTGGTATTGTATGAGGAATTCGGGAGTGTCAGAGAAGTATGTAAGAGTGGTACAGGATATGTACGAGGGTGGTGTGACAGTGGTGAGGTCTGCGGTGGGAGTGACAAATGCGTTTAAGGTGGAGGTAGGATTACATCAAGGATCAGCTCTGAGCCCTTTCTTATTTGGAATGGTGATGGACAGGTTGACAGACGAGATCAGACAGGAGTTCCCGTGGACTATGATGTTTGCAGATGACATTGTGATCTGTAGTGAGAGTAGGGAACAGGTGGAGGAGACCCTGGAGAGATGGAAATATGCTCTAGAGAGAAGAGGAATGAAGGTCAGCAGGACTAAGCAGAATATATGTGTGTGAATGAGAGGGAGGATAGAGGAATGGTGAGGATGCAAGGAGTAGAGGTGGCGAAGGTGGATGAGTTTAAATACTTGGGGTCAATAGTTCAGAGTAACGGTGAGTGTGGAAGAGAGGTGAAGAAGAGAGTACAGGCAGGATGGAGTGGGTGGAGAAGAGTGTCAGGAGTGATTTGTGACAGACGACTACCAGTAAGAGTGAAAGGGAAGGTCTACAAGAGGGTAGTGAGACCAGCTATGTTATATGGGTTGGAGACAGTGGCATTGACAAAAAGGCAGGAGTTAGAGCTGGATGTGGCAGAGTTAAAGATGTTAAGATTTGCACTGGGTGTGACAAGGGTGGACAGGACTAGGAATAAGTATATTAGAGGGCCAGCCCATGTTGGAAGGTTTGGAGACAAAGCCAGAGAGGCAAGATTACATTAGTTTGGACATGTGCTGAGGAGGGATACTGAGTATAGATGCTAAGAATGAAGCTACCAGGTAACAGGAAAAGAGAAAGACCTAAGATAAGGTTTATGGATGTGGTGAGAGTGGACATGCAGGTGGTTGGTGTGGCAGAGCAAGATGCAGAGGACAGGAAGAAATGGAAACAGATGATCCACTGTGGTGACCCCTAACGGGAACCGCCGAAAGATGATAATGATGACTCCAGTTTCTTTCCACATCCCAAAGACACTAGGTAGTTGAACTGGTGAATCTAAATTGTCTCTAGGTGTGTGTGCAGTATGCTTGATACTGAAAAACAGACCAACAAACTATTTCCATTCCCTGCTTGTCTGGTAAACTCCATAGATGGTGGCCGGTCACAGTGTTACTGTACAGGTCAGACATGACTGGTGAGCCTGGATGAGAAATCAACAGGAAATACTTTGAAAGTAAATAAATGAGCGCAAACTAGCAAAAAAGACCTCCTGAATCAAAACCTAAAATCATGTATTTTCTAAGAGTATAACATTAGGGAAACAGTGGTTTTCAAATTAGATGTCATCCCAACAAAAATAACAAAATCTGCCTTCTGCATGAGTTTTTGCCACAGTCATAGTACCAGATCTGCTTTATTTACCTTTAACTACCTTTCTGTGGGAAAAGCTTAAACAGAGAAAGTCTGCGAAGCATCTATCTACAGCTTTTGATACTGTTAATATTTCTATGGCCACATTGTTTTGCTATTACCAATTTATTCTGAGTAAATGTTGGATGGCTTGCCAGATACTTGCATAAAATATATTAAAATCTTTGAAAGAAATCAAATCAAAACAGCTTCTGGGCTAGGATCCCCTTCAGATTCAAAGTATTAATTCGTAGACAAACAGAATGAGGCTCGCACAGAGTAAACTTAGAACACTATTTATTAACTGCAGTAACCAAAGTAAGCGCTTTCACATTTTACAACGCTTCATCAGACTTTCAAAGTCAAAAGCTCTTACTTTGGTTACTGCAGTTAATAAATCGTGTTCTAAGTTTACTCTGTGCTGTGCAAGCCTCATTCTGTTTGTCTACATATTAAAATCTTTGTTAGACCATTACCACCACTGACATGAAATGACTTCCTGTAGACATCTCTCAAGAATCTGTTCTTGGCCCCTTGCTGTTCATGATACTTGTGAATAAAATATCAATGCATTGCACATTAGCTAAACGAATCCAATATCAGGACAATTTAGCAATCATATTTATGCCTTCCTTAACTGACATAAATAACAATCTTCAATTATAGCATGTAGCTGCAGCTTTCAATCAATTACTCTGGTCTTGCATGGAATAAATTAAAAACTGAAAACGTGTTATTTTCCTCTATAACCTCGACGGGTGCATAGAAAGTCTACTCCAGGTACACTAAAATAACTGATTTTTGATAAAGGTAGTCTTAGTGGTACATTTCTACACACTTAAAGTTAGATATCCATAGAAGAAGTCACCTGAAGTTAAACAAAGGGACACCAGTGGCCCTTTGACTAATTATAGCAGACTGGCAACATTCATACCTTGTTGTTTCCCTGTTCCTTACAAATTCCATGTTTTAACTAACTTATCCTGTTACTTTCTTCCCAAGAGTTATAAACGAATAGTAGATTTAATGCTGATGACTCTTTCGGAGCACTCGTTGTGTCTCTGAAAACATTTCATTGGCTTGACATGTTACAATATTTAAATGTGCTCTTATATAAAATGCACTTCCTGTCTAATATTCACTTTTGGCTTCATTATTACTCTGGTAATCCAATGTTCCTGGTTATAACCTAAAAATGATGGCATCATATGATGGACCGCTTGGAATCCACAAATATCTCTCAAATCTCCCTTTAAGACTGCATTTGTGGGATGTAAGCAGACAAATTGGATTTGTCCTTGCACTCCTGGAAAAACTTGCTCTCCAGGGTGCTTTACCTTTTACAGCTAACACTCTTTTATGTTTCCTATTGCATTTCATGAGATCTTGGTACAGCAAATTTCTGCTTGAAATGTCCTCACTAGTTTTGTTTATTTATTCATTTGCATTTGTTTACTGGGGTGGTCCACTAGGACTTAGTGAACCCATTTTCAGTGGAGGCCCATAATCAACTATACAGTATACAATATACAGTACATGCAGTCTATCTCAGCCCTTCCTTCTATGGTTCAAAGGCTACCTGTCCAATAGGTACTGGTCAATAAAATGGCACTCCACCCTTTCTCCATCCTCCAATCACCACTGGTGTTCCACAGGGCTCTATCCTTAATCCTATCCTCTTTAACATTTTCACGAACACCCTCCACACCTCCCTAATATAATACACAGATAATTCCACACTCGTATGCACATCAAACAACCTGGCATATCTCCAAAATATTTCTCAGAAAGATTTAACAGCCACCGAAGCATTGCTTTGTAACTCATAACTCATGATCATCCTCCCTCCCAAACAAACAGATTTTTCCCCAAATTCCTCTCTCATGGAAAAGCACAATTTAAAATTCTCTCTCTCTTAATAATGCAACCACTTAAGTCACTTTTCATTGGAAATTATTAGGGATGACAATGGATGATTCTTAAATTTGACCTGCATATACAAAATTGCATTAAAAAGCTAATCAAAACCTATGGATGCTTTACAGAGCCAAAAATTCCCACCAAAGCAACTAAAACTACACATGTCATTACTTATCTCCTACCTACTTTATGGCACTAACCTCCAGGCATCACAAAAAGCAAAACTTGAACAATGACATAATAAAGTGGCTAAATTTGCAGAAAATACTCCTTTCAGAACACACCACTGTATAGCATTAAAAAGCATAAATTGGTTACAGTAGAACAGCTTCTTACCACCTATAAAATTATCCAGTGTCCATCTGCGAGTCCAGCACTTTAAATACCATTCTACACAATTATGTTCCCACTTAAGTTATTACAATCCAGTGACCAAAAACTCCTCTCTGTCCACAAAACTATGAAATCTGATGGGCATAGTCTGTAGTCTTACCATGTTCCTAAGGCCTATAACTCCTTACCTGTATCCATCAGGTCAATATCCTCCCTCCAGTACTTTAAAACCATTCTGAAAGACTTCCTCACCAAAATCTAGCTCTGTTCTTGCTCAATCCCAGGATAAACTACATCCCTAAATATGAACAAATACTTATACCTCACACCTCCTTACTCCCCTTTCTTCGCTCACTTACTTACTTCAATCAATTTCTCTCCCCTGACTCTCTATCTAAATATGCCATAAGCCTGTTTTTTCTTCCACTTCATAGGTTCATACGTGTGTACTAGGCTAATGGCCCTGGGGCCTTTACAAGCTTAACCCATAGAAGTGCCCTGGCATCATGCCACCCGATGTTAGTTCCCAGTGCCTCTATCAAGTAGAGCCACTGGAGTGATCCCTGGGGTGAACTTTTTATTTCCCATCCACTCATCAAGATTTCTCTTGAAGAGGGACAGCTAGGTGCTCTGCTTGCCATGTATGGAAAGTCTATTCCAGAGCATGAGCTGTCTCTGGGTGAGGAACCTGTCCCTCCAGCATGTTCTGTTGATTGTGGTAATGAGGGTGAGGTCTCTGGAGTGTGTGGTGTGGAGGGATTGGGATTTCTTTAGATGTAGCATTTCTAACAGAGCTGGGTCAGACATGGCTTTGTAAGTCAAGCAGTGATGGCCTCTAAGTAGGTGATATGAGGCAGAGAACAGCTGGAGTCTTCTGAGTCTGTCCATGTAGGACATGTGTTTAATGCCTAGGATCCTCTTAGTGAGGTACTTCTGTGGCCTCTCCAGCTGTTGCATGTGTCTAGTGAGGTACTTGCCAAATGGGGGCATTATACTCGATGGTTGGCCTAATGAGAGAAGAGTAGAGAGAGATGCTGACCTCTTTCTTCATGGATGCAAAACCCTTGGTAATGAGATGTGCCACACAGAAGGACTTTCTGACCACAGTGGCAATGTGGTGGTTGAAGGAGAGGTTGCTGTCAACCTGCATCCACAGATCTCTTATATCCCTTTCAGTATTCAGTGGGCTCCCATCAATGTGGTAATTAGTGGGAAATGAGTTTTTACCAAAGGGGATGACGACGCATTTTTTGGCATTAAGGCCATGGTTTCAACAACAGTCATTGGTCTCAATGAGGCCTTTCTGTAAGATGTCTGCATCACTTGGTGAGTTAATAATGGCTCCCAGCTTGCAGTCATCTACAAACGTGGTCAGTCAGAGTCCCTTTGTGTTGGCCTGGACTTCTGAGAAGTAGATACCGAACAAGAGAGGACCCAGGACCGATCCCTGTGGCACTCCACTAATGACTGGTAAGCAGTCTGACTTAGAGTTTGCTACTTTCACACGCTGTGTTCTATCTGTCAGCCGGTTTGCAACCCACCTAGTGATATAGGGGTTGATGCTTAGCTTGGTGTGTTTATCAATAATTCCCGAGTGAGGAATGGTATCAAAGGCCTTGGCCAGATTGAAGTAGGCTGTATGCACTGCCTTACCTTCATCCACAGCCCTGATGACTGACTCAAAAAAGTCAACCAGGTTGAGCAGGCATGATCTCCCTTTCACAAAGCAAAATTGCGTGGGGTCTAGAGTTTGGAGATTTCCTATATCTTTGTTAATCAGGTCCATGATGATGTGCTCCAATGCTTTACATATCAGACTCATCAGGCAAATGGGGTGATCATTTCCAGGGTCTGTAGTCGCTCCCCCTTTATGGAGAGGGATGACTGTAGCAGTGCGTCATTTGGTAGAGACAAAGCCTGAGATGAGGCTGTGACTGAACAGGACACACAGATGTGGCACCAGTTCAGTTTGTAGTTCCTGTAGAACACAGCTAGGCATATTATCGGGTCTATTGGAAGCTGTATTCTTGGCCTTGGACAATGCAGCTTTAACCTATGCTGCAGTAATGCTAGGTGCCTGGCATTCTTCCGGTATTGCGAATGGTCCTTTTTGGGGGGGGGGGGGTAAAGTTGGCAATGAATCTGTCAGCCAGTATGTTGGCAATATCTGTTGGCTCAGTATAGGAAGTATCAATATGCAGTAACTCAGAGCAAATCTGGGTATCGCCATGGAGGTTTTTGATATAACTACAGAAGGCTTTGTGATTGTTTTTAGTGTCTGCTGCAATTCTGCCTTCATAGCTGGCTTTGGAGGATTTGATGAGGTATCTCGACTTTTTGTTGAGGCTAATAAGAGAGTTTTTCCAGTCTTGGGACTTCACCTTTTTCTGCAACAGTTTCTTCCTTCTGTTGTAGAGTTTATTAATGGCAGGGGACCACCAGATTGGCTTCCTTTTTTTTGGAGGAGAGCATCTTGGTTCTGTTGGGTATGGCTCATTCCATGCACTTATGTACATGTTCGTACAGTGCACTGGTGTATGATTCAGCAGTCACGCAGCTATTTTCCATTAGCATGGGTGCCATGAAGTTAGCCATCTCTGTTTTTAGGAGTCCAAAGTCAGCTTTGGAGAAGTTTTTCAAGGTGGTTACCTTTGCGGGCGGTGTGGGTGAGATGTGGATTTCCATGGTGATTAGTTTATGGTCGGATATGACCAGTGAGGGATTGACTATTGGTGTAGAGCAATGATCACCCATGTTAGTAATAACCAGGTCAAGGATGTTGCTTCCTCTAGTGGGGGTCAGAATTAGCTGGTCCAGGACATTGGAATTGATGAATTCCAGGAAGCGTTGGGCCAGAGTATTGGTGCTTGAGTAGTTTTCCCAGTTGATGGAGGGGTAGTTGAAGTCTCCTAGTATGAGACTGTTGGGTTGGACCTTGATAGATTCCAGGGTGCTTAGGAATGTGGAGTGAGCGTCTAGGGTCATGGGTGGGGACGTACAGCAGGCTATGACCTGGACCACAGTCTTAGCCAAGGTTAGTTGTACCTGAAGTATCTCAGATGCCTTATGCTGGTCTACTAGTCTGGAGGTGTGCATATCCTTTATGAATATGGAGACATTACCACCTTTGGAGCTTCCATCTTTCGAGGCCAAAAGGTGGGGAATGAGCTATAACATGGTAGGGCAGGGGTGCTTTCTGCCATTTTAAACTAGGTCTCTGTTACAGCACAAATGTCGATGTTCTCCATTTTGAGGAATGCTTCCAGCGAGTGCATTTTGAGATTTAGACTTCTAGCATTGAGCAGCATGACCTTCAGATTGCATTTATTTATAGCTGTTACAGTGGTAATTTGGTCTTTGGAACACCGCCTAAAAAAGGCACTATAGGGGTGGCAAGAGCCTTAGCCAGTACCCAGAAACCCAGGGGTGACAGATGCTGCCCATCTCTGGCAAAGCATCGAGGTCTGTCAGTCATGTCATCTCAAGCAGTCAGATACTGGATCCCCTTAGAATGACACCTGAAACTTAGCCAATTGTTGAAGTCAATCATTTTTTGTTTGTACTGTGTTATGATTCTGGGTGACAGTAGGATACCACTCAGGGTTAGGGTCATACCTGCCTGGGCCACATAGTCCGAGAGCTCCACCATGTCTCCTTTCATGTAGTCCAGGGAGGTGCATCCCCCAGGTCATTCACATCCACATGGACAATGACAGAGTCATACTTGTACTTGTTGTGGAGTGACCTGAGTGTGTGTGTTATGGGTCAGATTTTGACACCTGATAGACATATTACAATTCCTGTTCATATTATACTAATGTTCTTTTAATTTGTCTAAACTGGCTAAAATTACCCTAAATATTTAATCATTGTCATATAACTTGTAACTATTCTTACCAAATGTTTTCACTTTATGTGTAACTTATGTATACTTGTTTAAACTGTTGATGTTTTTATATTATTTTTGAAGACCGTAAAATAGTTGTTCTTAAAATGTTTTTGTAATACTTTGGTGCTTTTCTCCCCAGGCCACCAGTGAAAATTGGCTTCTACCTAGTCAGACTTTCCTAGTAATCAAATGCCAATAAATAAATAACAATTCTGTTCTCTGTTTTACAAACAATATATCCTGATCACATTATTTTATATGTAAGGACGAATATACTACATTATTTATTCATGTATTGTAATGAATCCCAAAAAGACGGTGGCGCTGATATCAACGGTTACCATAAATCCAATAATCTTCTTTAAATCCTTAAAGCTCTCTCCCAAAGTTAAAGTACAGCACAATAAAAAATGCAGCAGCAGTCAGCAGACCTATAAGAACTTTTAATGACAGAGTAGCGCTTTCACCAACAGGCTTTATCAACTCACAATAAGAACCTCATACTAATGCTTTATATATAAAAAATACAAATACATTCATTGGTCAGCTAATAAATCAATTAAAGCTAATTAATACATTTAAAGAAATAACTACTATATCCTAAATATCTACATACATATACATAATAACTCTGTCTAGGACAAATACTTCTTATGCATATTTACCTATAAAACATGTCTATGAAGAATATATATGAAAAATGTATATATAAAAGAAATATATATAAAAAATAACATAAAAAATCATGTTACATCCTGGAGATGTATATATATGGATGTAATAATTATGTATAAACATATATTCCATGTACATAAATACTTGTAAATATATATATACAAAATAAAATATTCAAACAGATAAAATGTTTTTAAAACCTAATAATTGAATATTAAATGGTGGGATCTCACTTCTTATACACCTTCCTTGTTCTTCTTTTCTTAAGGATGGGTTTTATTTGAATTTTATCATTCAAACCTGGTGGCTGATGTGCCCTCAGGCGAATGATCCATCTAAGTTCACATTCCAATATGAAATTGTCCAAATCCCCTCCCCTGACACTAGGATGTATGTGTTGTATAGCACGAAAAGAAAGTTGTGTGTAGTGCCTAGCATATGTTGATGTTTGGCAAGTGCATTATGTTCTGAATGCTTACTGATGTGGTAGACATGCTCTCTAACTCTCTCTCTAAGCTGTCTACTAGTCTTTCCCACATAAAATGATGTACAAGCTGTACATGTGGCCAAATATACTAGCCCTCTACTCACACAGTCTGTTCCTGTGTTAAATACAAATTTCCTGTGTGTCACTGGATGCTCAAATACTGTATTGGTATCTATGTAAATGCACTGATTGCATTTACTGCAAGGAAAGTATTTGCCTGTAAGTCTGGGGTGGGGTTACAACTAATACTGGATAATGAGGATAACATAAAATCCTTTTAAGATTTGGTTTATTACAAAGCGTAAAGGTGGGTGTTTCACCAACTAAACTACCTATTTCCTCTTCAAGTAATGTATCCCAATGTTTTAATATACTTCCTTTCAATATTCCAAAGTCTTTAGTATAATACGTTAAAAATCTCATGCCCAACTCCTTATTGCTCTCCATAGTACTTTTGTTGAAACTGAATTCAGAGAAATAAGGCTGTGCTATGGTATCTCTCTGTTTGTATATATCTTCAGAAATTAAGTTGAATGTTGTCATATCATAACCTCTGTCACTAAAATTATTCCTAAGGAGTTCTAATTCTCGTGTAAATCCTTCCAAGGATGGATTGAGCCTAGATGCCCTTGTGATTTGCCCCTTTACCACATTGTCGAAGACAAATCTAGGATGCATGCTGCTCCTATGTAGGAGCGAATTTTTATAACAGGCTTTTCTATGTATTGATGTATTCAATAAACCATTGGGTAACCTCTCTATATTCACATCAAGGAAAGAGATTCTATCATAGGAGTACACGAAAGTAAATTTCAAGTATTCCAATAATTCATTAACTTGTAAGAAAAATTCTTCTAGTTGACATTCATCTCCCCTCCAGATGAAAAAGAGGTCATCCACAAACCTCCTGTAGAAGCCTACATGCCTCCTGAAAGAGTCTAATTCAAACAATGACTCCTCCTCCCACTGTGCCATGACCAGGTTGGCGTAGCTATTGGCACAAGCTGTGCCCATAGCTACGCCTTCCTTCTGCATGTAGATGTTATCTCCAAATAGGAAGATGTTGGTGGTGAGCACTGTTTCCAGAAATAACGTTATAAGCTCAATTCCATCCCTGCTCATGTCTGTATTCTTCTGTAAATACTGTTGTATTTTATGGATACCATCATCATTAGGAATAACTGTAAAAAGACTCACCACATCCATAGTAACAAGAATAAATGGTTCTTTTTCATTCAACATCTTAGTATATGTGTACAAGTCTATCAGAAATTGTTTACTGTCTATTAAAATATACTCATTCTCACGAACTAGAGGTCCTAAATAATATTCCAGGTATAAAGCCAATGCCTCAGTGACCCACCCTTGGCCAGAGACTATAGGTCTCATGGGTGGGTTTACTAATGATTTATGGACCTTGGGTAATCCATTAAGTATAGGGATCAAGAGATTGTCCATCTTAAAATATTTATACAATTCAAATTCTATATCACCACTTACTAGTAGATCATCTAGCATACTATATACCATAGATACCTTTTCCAATACTAGCGACATGTTTATGATTTCATAAAATTTACTATCACTCAACATAGTCGTCATGCTGTGGACATAATCGGCTCGATTCATAAGAACAACTGGCCTGCCTTTATCAGCTGGCCTTACTATTAGCTCACTGTCTGTTTTTAACAAAATCATGGCATTACGTTGGGCTTTAGTCAAGTTGTCCTTGTAGTATCTCCTACTTCTATTATTATTATTAGTGGAGTTATAATATTTATAAATGTCATTTTCCACTAGTTTCGCAAAGGTGTCTAGTAGTGGATGCAGTATCGGCATATATGTACTATAAGGACGAAAGAGGGAGCCAGACTAACTGGCATTATAGATATTATTGAATTCTAATTTCAATTGTACATTACGTACAAATTTCTTCACATCTATAACCATATCTGTGATATCACCTCTACTTGAAGGGACAAAACTAAGACCCTTATTCAGAAGTTGCATTTCTTCCAAGCTAAGTTCTCTTTTTGATAGATTAACCACTAGCGAGTTCCCATCTTGTCCCACATCTTTTTTAAGGTGGGACCAACATGTTCGCTCTCTGGTAATTTTCGTTTGTGCCTTCCCCTGCTCAAGGATCTCTTTCGTTCCATGGACTGATGCACAGTTATGGGGAAAGGAGTATTCGATTTATTTACATTTGTTGCAGAATTATTACTCTGTGTTTTCCTTCTTACTACTACCTCTGGTGTTAGGGGTATCCCTTTACTCAGTATCATATGTGAGTGACCCATCTGATTAGCTCCTTCTGATACTTTTTCTGTATCACCAGTGATGACTTGAATATTATCATTAAAGTTATTAACTATAGACCCATTATTTTCATTAGAAAAAACAGGAGAAGCATGATTAACAATGGTGGTATCAGAAACAGCATTAGTTTCATTTAACAGTCCACTCTCCAAATTATTAGTAGTTGGAATTGACTCCTGTGTATTTCTAGGCGCAAAACGCGGCCAAACAAATACCTGGTTATTATTGAAGTCCTTAATATCCCTAAGGTTGAAACTCTTATGGAGAGACTGCTAGATAATGTTTCTCTATATGAGAAACGTGCTCTTGAACAGAAAAAGAGCAAGTTATATAGGGATATTAAAAAATTACCAGAGAGCGAACATGTTGGTCCCACCTAAAAAAAGATGTGGGACAAGATGGGAACTCGCTAGTGGTTAATCTATCAAAAAGAGAACTTAGCTTGGAAGAAATGCAACTTCTGAACAAGGGTCTTAGTTTTGTCCCTTCAAGTAGAGGTGATATCACAGATATGGTTATAGATGTGAAGAAATTTGTACGTAATGTACAATTGAAATTAGAATTCAATAATATCTATAATGCCAGTCAGTCTGGCTCCCTCTTTCGTCCTTATAGTACATATATGCCGATACTGCATCCACTACTAGACACCTTTGCGAAACTGGTGGAAAATGACATTTATAAATATTATAACTCCACTAATAATAATAATAGAAGTAGGAGATACTACAAGGACAACTTGACTAAAGCCCAACGTAATGCCATGATTTTGTTAAAAACAGACAGTGAGCTAATAGTAAGGCCAGCTGATAAAGGCGGGCCAGTTGTTCTTATGAATCGAGCCGATTATGTCCACAGCATGACGACTATGTTGAGTGATAGTAAATTTTATGAAATCATAAACATGTCACTAGTATTGGAAAAGGTATCTATGGTATATAGTATGCTAGATGATCTACTAGTAAGTGGTGATATAGAATTTGAATTGTATAAATATTTTAAGATGGACAATCTCTTGATCCCTATACTTAATGGATTACCCAAGGTCCATAAATCATTAGTAAACCCACCCATGAGACCTATAGTCTCTGGCCAAGGGTGGGTCACTGAGGCATTGGCTTTATACCTGGAATATTATTTAGGACCTCTAGTTTGTGAGAATGAGTATATTTTAATAGACAGTAAACAATTTCTGATAGACTTGTACACATATACTAAGATGTTGAATGAAAAAGAACCATTTATTCTTGTTACTATGGATGTGGTGAGTCTTTTTACAGTTATTCCTAATGATGATGGTATCCATAAAATACAACAGTATTTACAGAAGAATACAGACATGAGCAGGGATGGAATTGAGCTTATAACGTTATTTCTGGAAACAGTGCTCACCACCAACCTCTTCCTATTTGGAGATAACATCTACATGCAGAAGGAAGGCGTAGCTATGGGCACAGCTTGTGCCAATAGCTACGCCAACCTGGTCATGGCACAGTGGGAGGAGGAGTCATTGTTTGAATTAGACTCTTTCAGGAGGCATGTAGGCTTCTACAGGAGGTTTGTGGATGACCTCTTTTTCATCTGGAGGAGATGAATGTCAACTAGAAGAATTTTTCTTACAAGTTAATGAATTATTGGAATACTTGAAATTTACTTTCGTGTACTCCTATGATAGAATCTCTTTCCTTGATGTGAATATAGAGAGGTTACCCAATGGTTTATTGAATACATCAATACATAGAAAAGCCTGTTATAAAAATTCGCTCCTACATAGGAGCAGCATGCATCCTAGATTTGTCTTCGACAATGTGGTAAAGGGGCAAATCACAAGGGCATCTAGGCTCAATCCATCCTTGGAAGGATTTACACGAGAATTAGAACTCCTTAGGAATAATTTTAGTGACAGAGGTTATGATATGACAACATTCAACTTAATTTCTGAAGATATATACAAACAGAGAGATACCATAGCACAGCCTTATTTCTCTGAATTCAGTTTCAACAAAAGTACTATGGAGAGCAATAAGGAGTTGGGCATGAGATTTTTAACGTATTATACTAAAGACTTTGGAATATTGAAAGGAAGTATATTAAAACATTGGGATACATTACTTCTTGAAGAGGAAATAGGTAGTTTAGTTGGTGAAACACCCACCTTTACGTTTTGTAATAAACCAAATCTTAAAAGGATTTTATGTTATCCCTCATTATCCAGTATTAGTTGTAACCCCACCCCAGACTTACAGGCAAATACTCTTCCTTGCAGTAAATGCAATCAGTGCATTTACATAGATACCAATACAGTATTTGAGCATCCAGTGACACACAGGAAATTTGTATTTAACACAGGAACAGACTGTGTGAGTAGAGGGCTAGTATATTTGGCCACATGTACAGCTTGTACATCATTTTATGTGGGAAAGACTAGTAGACAGCTTAGAGAGAGAGTTAGAGAGCATGTCTACCACATCAGTAAGCATTCAGAACATAATGCACTTGCCAAACATCAACATATGCTAGGCACTACACACAACTTTCTTTTTCGTGCTATACAACACATACATCCTAGTGTCAGGGGAGGGGATTTGGACAATTTCATATTGGAATGTGAACTTAGATGGATCATTCGCCTGAGGGCACATCAGCCACCAGGTTTGAATGATAAAATTCAAATAAAACCCATCCTTAAGAAAAGAAGAACAAGGAAGGTGTATAAGAAGTGAGATCCCACCATTTAATATTCAATTATTAGGGTTTTTAAAAACATTTTATCTGTTTGAATATTTTATTTTGTATATATATATTTACAAGTATTTATGTACATGGAATATATGTTTATACATAATTATTACATCCATATATATACATCTCCAGGATGTAACATGATTTTTTATGTTATTTTTTATATATATTTCTTTTATATATACATTTTTCATATATATTCTTCATAGACATGTTTTATAGGTAAATATGCATAAGAAGTATTTGTCCTAGACAGAGTTATTATGTATATGTATGTAGATATTTAGGATATAGTAGTTATTTCTTTAAATGTATTAATTAGCTTTAATTGATTTATTAGCTGACCAATGAATGTATTTGTATTTTTTATATATAAAACATTAGTATGAGGTTCTTATTGTGAGTTGATAAAGCCTGTTGGTGAAAGCGCTACTCTGTCATTAAAAGTTCTTATAGGTCTGCTGACTGCTGCTGCATTTTTTATTGTGCTGTACTTTAACTTTGGGAGAGAGCTTTAAGGATTTAAAGAAGATTATTGGATTTATGGTAACCGTTGATATCAGCGCCACCGTCTTTTTGGGATTCATTACATGTCATTGACTGTGTTTATCTACTTTATCTATTATACTACTGGCATTGGAATCCCGTTCCGTTTGGTGATCGTTCTTTTGCTGTTCATTTATTCATGTATTGACTGACTGTTTGATGTTTGATTGACTGATGGGATAATCCGCCTGGGAAGAGCCCATGTTCAGTGTTTGTCCATGGAGAAATGCTCCATGATAAAAAAAAACAGTACAAGTGAATTTATAATAATAATTTATAATAATTTAACAAACATAGATATGGTGCAAATGAAAATAACACAGCATGAAAATAAGCCAAAACAAATAGTACCAAATACTACACATGCAAACAGAGCAGTGTGTGTGTGTGTGTGTGTGTGTGTGTGTGTGTGTGTGTGTGTGTGTGCGTGCGTGCGTGCGTGCGTGCGTGCGTGCGTGCGTGTGTGTGCGTGCGTGTGTGTGTGTGTGTGTGTGTGTGTGTGTGTGTGTGTCTGTGTGTAGGCAGATCCTCTTGTCAACAAATCCATTAGTCCAAAAGTGAAAAAGCTGGTATAGCTAATCGAAAATCAGCTGATAAAAAAAGTACCAACTTTTTCACTATGAGGGTCAGGGAATATGCCCTTTCCTCACTCTAGTACAATCTCAGAGTTGGTATATATAATTATTAGGGGTGGGTGGTGCCCCCTGTAGGAAAAAAAGTGTTTGTTTTGATTGTTTTTGATCATTTGTGGATCAGTGCTTTTTTGATCGATGATTAGGTGTCTATATGTATCTATATCTATATCTATCTAGATATGTGTATACATATATATATATACACACACACACACACACACACACACACACACACACACACACACACACACACACACACACACACACACATATATATACACACACACACACGCACACACACACAGTTTTGTATTTGTATATATATATATATATATATATATATATATATAGGCATGCATTAAGACACTATATATATATATATATATATATATATATATATATATATATATATATATATATATATATATATATATAGACATGCAGTAAGACACTAGGGGTGTACATGGTACAGATATTACCGCTCACCCAGGTATATTATGAAGCACATATATATATATATATATATATATATATATATATATATACACACACACACACACACACATATATATATATATATATATACACACACACACACACACACACACACACACACACACACACACACACACACACACACACGCACACACACAGTTTTGTATGTATATATATATATATATATATATATATATATATATATATATATGTAGGCATGCAGTAAGACACTAGGGGTGCACATGGTACAGATATTACCGGACACCCAGGTATATTATGAGGCACATATATATATATATATATATATATATATATATACACACACACACACACACACACACATAGAGTTTTGTATGTGTGTATATATATATATATATATATATATATATATATATATATATATATATATATATATATATATAGGCATGCAGTAAGATACTAGGGTGTACATGGTGCAGATATTACCGCACACCCAGGTATATTATGAAGCACAAACCCCAAGAGTAAGAGCTTTACAGTCCCTAAGTTTGCAGTTAATAACTGCACCACACATTCCCAAATGCCTTCTTGTAGTTATAACATGGTTGTCTGTATTGAATGTTATATTTACTAGGTTGTATTCGATAATTACATGATTTGCTGTGCATTTTAAAGTAAATTTGTTCCTTTGCATATTTTAAGTAATTGGTAGGTGTGTAGAATTCTGTTTAACTGTGTGAAATACTGGAATGAGATTTTCAGGTTAGTCTTTGAAGGAACTCTTTTGTCATACTGTTGTGTATTATTGTGCAATCCATTTTATAAACAAGTGCTAACCCGCCTCAATACCTCAACAGAGTTTTGCCAGGTGAATGAGTCCAGATGATGAATTAACACATCTGTAGCAGAGTGTTTCATAAACAAATATACTGTATTCCAGATAATAAATATTCACCAGAGTAATCACTTTGGTAGCAACTCCAAGAAATGAAAGACACATATATGCAAGCAGTAATGCCCACTGGCATGTTTTAAATTGATTTAGCTGAGGACATGCGTGTTACGTATTAAAAATATTCAAAAGGGAAATAATTTTGGTGGCAACTCCCAAGAAGTGAAAAAAAGTTAGTAGTCATGCCCCCCCCCCATTTTTCTTAAAATTTCTTTAGCCTTTATTTAACTGAATTTCTATGTTAATTGCATGCGTTTGATTTGTATTTTAATATGCATTTTGCATTCATGGCGTTTTACTTTTTCTTACGGCAGCTTCAGATTTATCTTTTAGGTCAAAAGAATTTCCAGGAGATACTTCCTAGTGTTTGTCTTTGTTTGCATGCCTGCGTTTGTGCATGTATGTAATTCGAGTCCACCCCCCCCTGCACCACCTTACTAATGCATTGCAATCCTAACCTTAACTCTGTACCTTACCTTTAAAAAAAATTGTAAATCACTACCATTACAAAAGCCAGTCAGACACATGCACCAACACACATATACAGCATTAAATACATCTTCTTACTTAACCCTTGCTCTAACCCTAACCTGCATGCCCTTGTGAAAACACTTCCACACCCTAATGCTGAAATCTTCAGTACACCTGAAAGTTTCAACCTTTGTTCCCAAACCCATTCTTACCTTGCATGCATTCAACTTTCGTTCAAATGATATCTTAAAGGTCTGATGAATGGAACACAGTAAAGAATTTCAACATCATTCACTCCATCAGTGAGGAGCCCGTTCAACAGAATAACACTGGCTGGCTTAATATTAAGCCATCTGCTCTCATGATGGCTGATGTGTAACTTGTTATAGCCAAAGTTGATATAGCAATCATATCTTCCAAAACCACTACCTGGAATGTGTCATTGTTGAAACAAACTCTTCTAATAACATTTTTGAATAGTCTTGCCACCTTGAGTACTGTCTTTTTGAGCCTTGGCGCAGGGAAGACATGATTAACAAAAATTCCAAGTTTCTTTTCTTTGCTTAATGATATTATCTTACTGAGTTTTGTGTCAAAAGTTGTTTCCCTAGTTTTTCCAGTGTCATTGTTGGCACCGACCACAAACACATCGTCATACCTCTCTATGTCTTTAAACAGTTGTTTGAGTCCTACTCTGACATTTCTTATAGTGCTTCCCCATAGACATGTGACTGCAATGTTCACTCTATCAGCTCTATCCCGCATGGAAAGAGTATTTCTGACACCTCTTAATAAAGAGTCAATTACTAGGATTCGAGAATTACTTCCTCTGTAAACACCGTCTTTAGGGGTTACCATTGTTACCAATTTGAACTACTTCCAGGCTATCCTCACCACACAGGCCTTGTTTCTCCTTTTCCCAACCATCCCCCCCACATTTTTTCTTCTGTATCTTCCACATTCTCAACTCTTAAGCACCTTTCACCTCTTAAGCACCTTTCATTTCTAGCATTCATATTGTTTGTAGTCAGTGTATCAATTGCAGCACTGTTAAAGTTTTGTACTGAACCTATTGTTTCAACATTTTTATTTCAATCTCCACCCTACTGTTTCAACATTTTTCTCTCTCCACCCTTAATTCCTGCTTCTCTCATCTTATCAGTATCTGTAATCTCTGCTAATTCTGGCTGAGCTTCCTTATTTGTTGTTATAATGACAATAGGAAAAATATGAGCATGGGATGCATACTATTATCCTGTTTATGCTTGAGACTTTTTCAAGCAGAGAATCACATTTAACATAACCTAAAGTGTTCAGATTCCAGCCAATTAATTCATCTCCATGCATTTTGCAGAACAAACATTGAGCCAAGAATTATCTTTCTATTAGGTTAGTAAGACAGTTTTGCCCATTTCCTCCAACACTAAAACATCTACAAGAACTAACATCTGCCACCGCTGTTAACTCTACTGTTTTTACTTTATTGTTATAAATCCCTAACCTCACGGAATGTGTGTGACATGCAAATACACTAAAATGCATTTCTGTGTCGTGATAAGCCACAGCTGCTTTTGCTTTCTGTTGCTCACAAGTGGCTTAATTAAGTACTCTCCCTGCCGTGGGTTAATTAAGTACTCTCCCTGCCGTGGGTTAATTAAGTACTCTCCCTGCCGTGGCTTAATTAAGTACTCTCCCTGCCGTGGCTTAATTAAGTACTCTCCCTGCCTGCAGGAAAACACACATTCACATCTTCTTTAGAGCCAAGTGAACTCTTGTTTGTTTTGTTAAGAAAATAAAGTAAAAAAAAGAAGCTATGTACTTACCATAACATTCCATGTGTGTCGTCCATCTCGACCTTTATTCTTACTGATGGGTTGGATCTGATGTGTCAGAGCTGTCTTGGCCTTTACAAAAACTCGATGACTTCAGCAAAGCTCATGGGCCTCCTTCCCTACCCATAATACAGTTCCCTGACTTCCTCAGATCTTGTTAGCCCAACTAGAAATCATAATTAGAGTAATAACTGTTTTACATAAAAAAGGGTACACAATAGTAATGCTTATTAAGAGTCAAAGTTAGCATTTCTGAGGCTACGTAGATCCAAAATTCAGTGTCCACTTTGTATCCCAGAAGATCTGGAGGGAGCATGGAGGGTGGGTTGTGAGAATAAAGGTTGAGATGGACAACACACATGGAACGTTATGGTAAGTACATATCTTCTTTATATGTTGTTGTCAGTCTTGCCTTTATTCTCACTGATGGAACCACGTCCCAAGCAATGTAATTGCTGGGTAGCTCATGGGAGAATATTTCTCAGAACCATGGAACCAAAGGAAGCTTTTCTCCTGGAGGCCAAATCCACTTTGTAATGAGTGATAAAAGTATAAGGTTTTGCCCATGTGGCTGCAGCGCAAATATTGTCCCAGGGATAGGCTGCAGATGTAGCTACTGATCGGGTAGAGTGTGCTTTTAACAGGGAATGGAATATATTTGTTTTTAGAGGAGTAAATGTAGGATATACAGATGAGCTATCTATATAAGATAACCTTTGAGGCTGGCTGACATTTTCTGGTCTCAGAATAGGATACAAAAAGTTGGTCTGATTTCCTAAATTCTGAAATTCTATGCAGGTATTATTGTCATAATAGTCTCTATCTATGTCATTGTCTACGTACATCTAGAAGATGCAATGCATACTCGCCTTTGTTTTGGTAATTTGGAAAGAACACTGGCAGCTCAATAGATTGACTTAGGTTACTTTCTGACACAATCTTTGGAAGAAATGAGGGGTTAGTGTGTAAAGAGGATCTGTCCTTATGGAAAAACAGGTAAGGGGGCTTGGAGGACCAGGCTTGCAGATCCGAGACTCTTCTGGCTGAGGTGATAGTCACTAAAAAGAGTGTCTTCCAAGATAGAAACTTTATATCACATGTGGTAGAGGCTCAAAGGGGGAGCTAGTAATGTTTCTTAAAACGAAGTTTAGGTCCCATGGAGGAATTGGATTTTTATATGGAGGTCTAATCATTTTTGTTCCTTTCAAGAAAGCTTTACAGAGTCTGTGTGACATGATAGCAGAGCCATTTTCTCCCACATGATAATTTGAGATTGCTGCTAGTTGGACCCTAATAATAGAAGCAGCTGCCCCCTCCTGAAAGAGTTTCACCAGAAATTCCAGGATATAATGTATGGACACAGATAGGGGATCTTTTTGGTTGTAATTTGCCAACATAACAAACCTGTTCCATTTACTCTTGTATAATCTTCTTGCAGAGGTCTTATGGGAGGGATAGCAAGATAAGTTTCATCGGACAGGAAAGAAGAGGAAACCTGTCAATGAGGGGAACTGGAGCAGCCAAGCTGTCAACTTGAGCTTTTGAAGATTGGGATGACCCAATCCTGATGGATGCATCAGTAGATCTTGAGCTGAGTCCAGAATCCATGGGTCATCTAGAAGATGAGGATGTAGGAAGGGAAACCAGTTATGATGAGGCCAATAGGGAGCAATCAGGATTACTGTGGTCTCCAACAGACTGGCTTTCTGCAACAACTTGGGAATCAGAGGGAAGGCATACAGGAGTCCCGGAGGCCAATCGTGAACAAGTGCATCCCTTGGTGACACCCCCATAGGAGGGATCAGGGCAAAGTAGTTGCTGCATTTGGTATGGATGGGCGAAGCAAAAAGATTGCAGCAAGGCTGACCCCATTTTTGGAAAATCTTTTCGACCACATACTGATTGAGGGACCACTCATGAGGCCATAATATGGCCCTGCTCAATTTGTCTGATATCACGTTGGATTTCTCCGGGATGTGCATTGCAATCAGAAAACAGTTGGAAGACATTGCCCATTGCCAAACCCTTAGAGTTTCTCAACAAAGGGGGTAAGATCTGGTTCCTCCTTGTTTGTTTATGTAACAGACTACTGACATATTGTCTGACTGAATTGCTATCGTTCCCAGAGAGAGAATGTTCTGAAATGCTTGCCACGCCAACAGCATTGCTGTTATCTCTAGGATTTATGTGCAGATGAGCCTCACATTCCTGTCAGGTGCCTTGGACTGTCTTCCCCAGATAAAGCCCCCCACCCTATCTGGGAAGCATCCATGGTCACTATGGCCTGGGGTGGAGGAGGGATGATTGGATGGCCTTTAGAAACTGAGGGAGAGAGAATCGACCACTGGAGACCCTTTTTGCAAAAATTGGTTATGAGAATCTTCTGCGACATTGGCAAATCCAGAACTGACCACTGTGCGGAAAGTAACCACTGAAGTATCAGTAGGCTGGTCAAACAGGACAATGCACTTGAGTTGTTCATGCTTAAATCACCATAGGTAAAATCCAGTACCACTTCCTTGCAAGCTATAATTCCCCCGCTATGACCCAGGAAACCCATACCATGTATTCAAACTTATTAGAAATACTAACCATACAACCCAATACTATATTCATGGGTGACTTTAATTACCCTACTATTAACTGGGAATCTTATATGACACCAAATGTACATGTACAGAGATTCCTGGATTTTGTACACACAAACTCCCTGGACAAGATAGTCAATACACCAACCAGGGGTGCAGCCACACTAGATATGGTTATCATTAATATGGGAGAATGCTGCACACTGGGTCTATACTACCATGTGGAAAGACATGTTCGCTGAACACATCTTAATCGACACAGAAACACTGATTTGTCAAAAACCCGAACGGCCGAGTTAGCAAATTTTTTCCCAGGGGAAAGAAATCGCTCGGCCATACAGAAAAAAACACACTTTCAAACACTACAACTTGGGGGGCTTTATCCCCCCACACCCCCTAACTATGTATATCAACTCCGAGTTTGCATTACAGTGGGGAAAAGGGCAAATCCCTGATGATGGCTGAGTGATTTTTTTCCCCTGAGAAAAAATTTGCTAACTCGGCCATTCGAGTTTTTCACAAGTTGATATTTCTGTGTCGATTAAGACGTGTTCGACAAACATGTCTTTCAACGCTTTAATACAGACTCCTGCACACCCCCTACTGTAATGCCTTCCCCTGGTAAGGTCATACCACAAAATGGTCTCCTTTGAAGTAAAAATAAAACCTGGACCCCCAGCTTCACCTGGAATGTTCAGGAACTAATCTAAGGTTAACCTCCTGCTATTAAGTGAGAACCTGGCAAAATTTCAAGCCCCCATAATCCATGAGAACACTTCTGCTTATGCAGAACTGTTCACAGAAACCCTGTACAAGCATGTTAATGGCTGCATAGAGGCAGCTGTACCCACCAGGAAGAAGCACAGAACTAACTCAAAAAACAAGCCACCCTGGTGGAATCATAAATCAATCAGCTGTATAACAGGAGGAAGAATATCATGCCTAAAATTAAGAAGTGCAGCACCCAGCAGGATAAAAGCACTCTCATCAAACTAAATAAACAACTCAGAGGACAAATAAAGTCTATCAAAGCCAGATTTAAGGTAGGTTTGGCCTCCCAGGTTAAGGACAACCACAAAGCATTCTTTAGATATGGCTGCAACCTCAAAGGCAATATGCAATTGTGTGCAGAGCTCATTGTAAATGGAGCCACTTATACTGAGCCAGAAGACATAGCAAACCTCCTGGCTGATACATTCAGCTCCAGTTTTACTTCTCTTTCCCCCTCAACCTTCCCTCAGGAAATATCATCAGATATAATTCCCCCTACTATCACTAGGGAATAGGTCCTTAATACTCTCTCTAAGACCAAGAAAACGACATCAATGGGCCCAGACAATATCCCAGGATGGCTTCTAAATAGCATGAAACATGACCTATCAGGACATCTGGAATTACTATTTAACTGTAACCTCCAAACAGGATTCGTGCCTCATGAATGGAGAAAGATAACAGTCATCCCTCTGCACAAAGGTGGGCCATCTACAGACACTGGAAACTACAGACTCTCACTAGTCTTATATGCAAAGCCATTGAGACTTGATTATTAGACATTAGACATTGATCAGTAGAGATATAGTAAACCTCCAGACACTAGACCCAACCCAGTTTGGTTTCATCAAGGGCAGATCATGCCTACTCAACCTAGTGGACACCTTTGAGAAGGTGTCCAAAGCAATGGTTGAGGGCAAAATCGTTCACACTGCCTACCTTGACCTGGCCAAGGCATTTGACACAATACCCCACTTGGGCATTGTTGACAAACTCAAGAGGTTAGGAACAAACCTGTATGTCACCCGATGGATAGCCAGCTGGCTCACAGGCAGGACCCAGGAAGTTAGAATTGGGAAGTCCACTCTACAAAGACGCCAGTCACAAATGGAGTCCCTCAGGGATCAGTCCTCGGACCACTCCTTTTTGGCATTTACTTTTCAGAAGTCAAGGCCAATGTCAGTGGTCTCTGGGTGACAACATTTGCAGATGATTGCAAATAAAAGAGCTGTCATTGACTCTCACACTGACACAAATGTTCTCCAGGAGGGGCTGACGCAGACAAACAACTGGTGCCAGAGCCATGGACTAAAACTAAATGCCAAGAAATGCATAATAGTATCTTTTGGAAAGTCATCCATCCCTGGTAACTATCATACTGACAATATACCCCTTAGAGCTGACACAGTAGTCAGGGACTTAGGGACACACATAGATAGTTATCTAGCTTTTGATCACCACATGTCTACAGTGGTGAGGAAATCATTCTATATTGCGCAACATATAAACAAAGATATGGGATCTAAATCCAAGGAAGTCATTGTTCCTCTGTATTCAGCATTCATCATACATATCATTGAGTACAATGCCCCCTTTGGTATGTACCTAACCAGGCATATCCAACAAATGGAATGTCTTCAGAGGTTCCTCACTAAAAGAATACAGGGTATAAGTAAAATGTCCTGTGCAGACCACCTCAAGGGCCTATCCCTCCTACAGTCTTTTGAGGGGAGATCTATACCTGGCATACAGGGCATTGTCAGACCCCACACAGATACCAGAATTACCCATTCTAAAGACTTAAACCTTGCCTGTGATATAAATAGGATCTGCTGGAGAGATAGGTATGTATCCCAGAGACTACCTTCTCTATGGAACAGGCTCCCCATCCATGTGAAGCAAAGTCCCTCCCTAACCCAATTCAAGTGCAACTTGGACACTTGGATGGGAAACCAGAAATTCATCTCTGGCTTGGCACCTATGTCTCTAATGGATACAGGTAAGCTACAAATGGTTCATCTCCCAGGCCCATGCATACACTTATCAAGAGTATCAGAACTTGTCAGAGATTTGGGATGCATGGCTAGGCTTAAAAAGGCCCTTGTGGTCATTAGCTTAGTAAACACCTATGAACCTATGACCTTAATCCACATTGTAGGTAAGCTAGAAGAAAAAGTACAATGGATGCTGCCATCTTTCCCAGAACTTGTAATACTTGCTTTGCACTGGCTCGATTCTTTTTGATTAACATTTTCACATGCAAGCAGAGATTGCGAACTCTGTCATAGGATAGTTTTGCTATCAGCATGGTTGTATTTATCTCTACCCCTATAAAATTTTAATTTTGAGATGGCTCTAGAGCAGATTTGTCATAATTTATGGTAATGCCTAGAGAGGAGCAATGCTGAAGTGTAGGTTCTCTGGCTTGTAGCAGAATATACCCGGTCAGGGCAGTTATGAGCCAGTCATCCAGATATGAAAACACCCGGAATCCTCTGCATCTCAAGTGAGCTGCCACTACTGCCATGCATTTGGTGAGCACTCTGGGGGCCATAGTGAGACCAAAGGGCACAGCTCGAAACTGGAAATGACTGGCTCCTAGCCAGAAGTAAAACCCTTCTAGATCGTCTTTCTCTTAGAATGTGGTAGCAAGCATCATGGAGGTATATAGAGCACATCCAATTGTCTTTTTCCAGGAATGGAAGTATCGGCTGCAGTGTTACCGTTCAGATCTTGGTCTTCTTCACAGATTTGTTTAGTATGCTGAGATTGAATATTGGTCTCCAGTCCCCTGTAAATAATTTTGAGTAAGTTCTGGATCCTCTCTGCTCTGCAGGGTCTTCTTGAATGATTCTTTTTCTGAGCAACTTTTCAATTTCTAATGTTGCTTGTTCCTTCTGATAGGGTGGCACATCTGGAACAGATTTGTTTACGGGAATGGGTAAAAGAAGGGAATAATATATCCCATGAATATTATGTCCTGTACCCATTTGTCATTGGTTACCTTTTGCCAGATTTTGAGTTGCAGTGACAATTGCCCCCCCCCCCCCCCCCAACTGCCTCCAGAGGCGAACAGTCGGGCACTCCTTCAGGAGTTCTGAAAGGGTCTGCCAAAGAAAGATTCTCTGGAGCCCTGATTTTTCAGGCCCCCTCTGTTGTGTGGGCAGCATCTTCCATTATTACACCCCCCTCTGCATCTGGGGAAACTTTCACCCTGAGTGTCCTGATAAGACTTTTGAGATTTCTTGAACCACATTTTCCCACTGCCCCTCAGACCCTTTGAAAATGGTCTGGTGGGTATAGTAAAATGCACTCCAATGGCAGACAAGGTCTTACCCTCCTGTTCACACCAGGTTAGCATTTTGTTTACCTTGGGCCCAAAGAGGGATGAGCCACCAAAGTAAGCATTAACAAAGGAAGACATAAAGGGCTCTGCAAAATCACAAATGCGCATCCAGGCCTTCCTCCTAATGGAGATGTCAGAACCCGCAACCCTACTTGCTCCATCTGCAGCATACCAAATAAGCCTTATGGAGGAGTTGACCATGCAGTTGAGGGCAGTGAGCTGAGCACTGATCTTATCTGGCACCACATCAGCTACAGCCCCCAAGAGGGAATGTCCAAAATTTCAGCACAGGTGGAAACACTTAGAACCTACAAAGATAAATATAAAGGAAAAGTACAAAATAAGCAATGTATTGAGGACCCGAAAAGGTTTTATAGAGAATTGGGAAACAAGGTAAAAGGAATTGAAGGACCACCAAAAAAAGAAGAAAAAGATACATTTTGGAGAAGTATATATATGAAGATCCTGTGGAACATAACAAAGATGCTAAATGGATAGAAGTAAAAGAAAGAATACGACGTTTAAAGGTACAGGATATAAAATGGGATGAAATAACAACCAGAGACTGAAGCAAAGTTATGAAAAGCCTCTAAATGGAAAACCCCAGGCCCAGATGTAGTACTAACTTTTGGTTAAAAGTATTAACATCTTTGCACAAAGATTTAGCCATGAGTAAGAACTATTTATATCCACACCCTGAACAGACACCAACCTGATTAACAGCAGGAAAAACAATGCTCTTACTGAAGAGTAAACCTGAAAGCTACCTTAAAAATTATAGGCCAATAACTTGCCTTCCGATGATGTATAAACTATACACAGGAATTGATGCCAACAGAGTTTATAGTCATTTAGAAGAAAACTGAATTATGGCAGTAGAACAAAAGGGAAATAAACGAAAGTCATGTGGAACAAAGGATCATTTGTTGTTAAATAAAGTCATAGTAGAGAACTGTAAAAAGGGGAAGAAACTAAGTATGGCATGGATTACTACAAAAAAGCATTTGATAGTATCCCACATTCATGGATAAAAGAATGCTTAAAAATATATAAGATACACCCTACTCTGATCGACTACGGTACAGTGACCATGAAACAGTGGCAGACCACTTTGCAATTAAGGCATGATAGATGACAAATTATTATCCCAGGGATAAAATTCAAAGGGGGATATTCCAGGATGACTCTCTGTCACCGTTGCTATTCTGTCTTGCCCTTAATCCATTAAGCTGTTTACTTAACAACTTAGGCCATGGCTATAATTTGGCTCCTAGAAAACAACAAAGTGTAAAGACTTCTCATCTTCTCTTTGCCAAATGATTTAAAACTGTATAGCCTATCAGATGAAGAACTATAATCACAACTGCAGGTACTTAAAACTTTTTCAGATGATATAAGAATGTCATTTGGTCTTCATAAATGAGCAAAAACAACCTTTAAAGCAGGAAAACTGCAGCACCAGGAAAACATCAGTTTGGGACAAGAATGTGATATAAAGGAACTTGAGCAAGAGGGAGTATATAAATATTTGGTAAATGATGAAGGATCAAGAATAAAACATAAACAAATGTGTATAAAACTTAGTAAGTAGTACTTTAGAAGACTTAAATTAATCATTAAAACAGCAGTGGCATCTAGGAATAAGATCCAAGCTATAAACCAATTTGCTCTTCCTGTTCTAACTTACAGTTTTGGAGTGATTGACTCGCCCCAAAACAGGTTGGATAGATTAGATAGGAAAACAAAAAGGATGCTTCATGCTCATCAGATGATTTATAAAAATCAGTGTATACCAAGATTATATATTCCCCGTTCCGAAGGAGGGAAGGGCCTCCTTGAAATTGATTACATGTATAGATCTACAATCATGGGACTCCACACATATCTGATCACCTCACAAGACCCAAACATAGTAAAAGTTTTGAAACATGAGGAGTATAAATCTAAGGGGTTGGGAGGGTGGCCTAATGGTTAAGGTGTTTGCCTTACAAACACAAGGTGCAGGGTTTGAGTCTCACAAGGGATAATTGGCTAGGCTTACAATGGCTCGCAAGAGCAGTTAGCCTAGTACTAACCTATGACCCTATGACCCTATGACCCTAAGATGATTTCTCTGCTTAATCTACCGAAGTATATCGGTGTCAAGCAGGAATGCTAATCAAACTAGAAATAGATAGAAATAAGGCAGCAACTGAATGTGCCAAAAGAAAGAATATGAGGTGAAAGACCAGATGAGAAGACAAGAAATGTGGAAAATGCATAAATATAGTTGCAAGTATAGAAAACTTCTGGAAGAACCTCATGTTGATCAGGAACAAATGCAGGAATGGTTAAGGAGAGGCGAATTTAAACCAAGAGATGAAAGGTTAATATTGGTGGCCCATGATAGTGGGCTATGTACACACTGGTTTATGAAGTCCATTGAACATGTGGGAAAAACAGACAAATTTAGGTTTTGTAAAACCAAACTAGAAACAGTCACACACCTTGTTCTTGGTTGTGATATACTAATGGAGGAAGGACTGTATGCTGAAAGGCATAATAATGTGGCAAGACTGTTTGCACTGGGGATTGTGCAAACATTATAATACTGAAGTGGCTGAAAAACATTGGAATTATGAGCCACAAAGCATTATAGAAAATGATGAAGTTTATATCACATGGGATCACCCGTTACCAACAGTTCAAAAGATGAAAAACCAGATATAGTGATCCATTAAAAGAAGACAAAAGTAGCATTGATCATTGAAATCACCGCACCCAGTGACTACAGTGTCTTGCATACAGAGAGACACAAAGTCATAAAATATCAGGATCTGCAGGCAGAAAGGAGGGCAATGTGGAAGAAAGATACCCACACAATTCAGGATGTATAAAAAAGAATCTACAATCGTATTTAGATATGTTACCAATCCATGTAACCCCAAAAGACTTGCAACATGAGTCAATACTGGGCACATTGCGGGTCCTGTGAAGAGCACTTTTGGCTGTCATCAAAGATTGAAACAATACTAATATCATGAACTTTAATCATACTTTAACTTAGGAACGGGGTACATTCCTATCATGGCATTAAAAACCCAAAAGGTTTGGAGAAATTAAAAAGAGAGAATCTGAAAATTCTTTTAGCATATCCCTCTGAAGTCTGGTGAAGTGAGTTAGTTCAGCGATCGTAAAGTAAAAGCCCCTGAAGAGAAGATATGCTTCCCATACCTATCCATGTTCCTGGAATCCTTATTAGGAGGATGGATAGAGGAACTGGTCTCAGAAAGTTCCTTTTTTGAGGCAATCGCCATGACCATGGCATCAACTGCTACACATTTGGTAAGGAAAGCTTGGTCCTTAGGGGCTGTGATGTACTTGTTTGGCCTCCTAGGAATGGGATCTATGAAATCTGGGGTCTCCCAGGCCTTCTGAGAGATTAACTGAATAAACTCATCGGAAGGCAGTGTCACCCAGCAGGATGAAGGGTAAGATCCGAAGGCCTTCAGGTATATCAACTCCTTGGCCAAATGGAATGAAGATTGCCAGTCACCTCTCTGTTTCAGAATTTCCAGTATGTCTCCAAAGGAGACATCCTCAGGAAGCAACCATGGAGAACATTTGCTTCATTGAGGTCAGCATCTGAGTTGACGGACTCCTCTGGGGAGTCCAGATGCTTCCTCTTGCATGGTCTTTTCTGAGGGACTTCCTCAGTGGGATATTCTGCAAAAGTTTCAGAAGGGGGGGGGGGAGTCCCTTGCAGAACATCCTGAGGCCTGGAATCTCTGTGGACCTGCAGATGGAGGTGATGAGGTAAAGACACCTGCACCGACGAGGGAGGAAGCTCCGAACAGTACTGTGCCTGAGACTGAGGAGCAGTCATCAACCTCCTCATAACCTCAAAAGTCATCTGCTCCTGCTCAGAAGAACTCCCTGGACCTGACATAATAGATATTAGAGCCGAAAGAGTCTGCGGAGCAGGAAACAGAAGCTCCGAAGATGAGGCAGGAGCTGAACCCATCCATGCTGAGGCCCCAAGAGACATAGTTGGATCCAAGGAGATCAAAGGCAGCACTGAAGACCCGACCAGCAAGTGTTGGCTCCCAGAGGTCTCCTGCTCCATTGGGGCAGGCACCAGATCCAAGGAGACAACCAGCCCTAGACCAAAAACAGACACTAGTTGGATATCAGAGTCTTCTGGCTTCAAAACTGAAGGATGGATCAAAGGAGGAGGAGGCGCCATAGGGGTAAGATGAGTCTGATCTGACTCCTTTGGGTTTGGATCCAAAAGAAGCTTACCAAGGCAGGTGTCTTAAGAAGCCTCTACACCACCCTATCCACATATTTGTCTGAGAGACTCCTAGTAGACCTAGTAGACAAAGCTGGAGATCTGGATCTGGTCAAGAAAGGAGAAGGGAGCCAAGAGGAAATTGGCTCCAAGGACAGAGATAGGCTCCGATAATGTTACTCAGCTGGCATGGGTTCTTTCAGAGCCAATGATTCAATGCATGGTTTCGGAGCCAAAGATACTGACCGCTCCAAGGAAGTCCCTGCTCCACAGGGTGCCATCTACTCCATGGATGCTGTCAGAGTGGACACCTTTGGATATTTAGCTTTTGGCTTTGACGATGATTTCAAAGCCAGAGATGGTTGCTTTTCAACTCTCTCAGATTTATCAGACTTAGGAGAGGTGGGATCAGAAGAGATAACCTCAGAAAATGGAGTTTTCAATAACCCCTTCAAAATCAATTTATTTTTTCCATTCCATAAGTGACTTCTGGTTAAAGGCATGGCATATGGAACAAGACTCTTGCAAATGGAGAGGCCCAAAGTAGTAAACACATAAGGTATGTTCCCTGGTTTCGTACCGCCTTTCAATGCAGTCACTGGCAAAAGTATTCAGTCTTAAGATTCTCTTCTTCTAAAAGTATTGCTGCTTTGCAAATGGCGTAACTAATTTTGGAAATGTTGGTTAAATTAAAGCACTAGTAATTGTAACTTTTAGTACCTCTCATTGTTTGTATGCTTCTCTCCTTTCCCACGTTTTTGTTCATTTGTGTTTTCCTATCAGGTTAACAGATGGTTTAAACATATTAGTTTTCACTATTAGTACATGAAGTCTAGACACACTCTGTACATAGTGTATACAGTTGTATTTTATTTCTTTGTTTGTACTTTGCTTTATTCCTTCTCAAAAACTAAATCTGTTTGTAAATGCTGAAAAGTTTTTTATTTCACTTGTTATGCTGTTTATTTAGATTATTTAAATTGTTTTATCTGTATTTTATTGACTATATAACTAATAATTTTTCTTACAAAAAAAGAGCTTAATTAAGTATTCTCCCTGCCTGTATGAATACAACCCTTCTTCCTCCTCACAGCCAGGTGAACTCCTGTTTATTTTGTTGATAAAAGTAAAATACTTATTAAAATAAAAATCACAGCTTGTGTAAAAGTAAGCAGTTTTTGAAGATTAGACAGCTAGCTATTCAGTTGGGTATGTGTGTGTGTGTGTGTGTGTGTGTGTGTGTGTGTGTGTGTGTGTGTGTGTGTGTGTGTGTGTGTGTGTGTGTGTGTTTTATCGCCCTTCACTATGGCCACTGTGTGTGTATGTGTGTGTGTGAGGACATTAAATACTTAGACAACTTATATTATTTTGGATATGATTTCCTCCAGTAACATTAATATATACTACAGCATGTTTGAAATACTAGGTGAGGGAACTATGTTACATCAAAAGTATAAAGCAGTATATACTGATAAAAATGCAAAACAATTTAACAAATAGCACATCATCTAAGTGCAATAATATCCTGCAGGGTGGGATTTATATGGGAAATAACAGCCTTTCCAGGAGCGGTAAGGCCCTCCATCTGTGGAGTTCGGCCTCACAACACCCCAGGGTTGGCTGCTATTTCTCTGATTACACCCACAATGCTGCTCACAAGATCGCATGGTTGGCTGTTATTTCTCTGATCACGCCCACCATGCTGCTCACAACACCCTAGGGTTGGCTGTTATTTCTCTAATCACACCCACCAAGCCGGATGTTATTACTTGATAAAAATTTATCTCAGAACTGAGGGGAAAACACTCATGTGGCAGCTCTTTTATAAATAAGTCTCTGTAACCTGTGCAAGTCCAAATTCAGGAGACAGTTTATGTAATTATATTTCTTTGAAGCAAATGAGAAACAGTAATTCAATCCAGACAGACAAACAAAAAAAAGGCAGATAAACAGAATACATGGGGGTTGCTATGTGAATTGTGTTCATGATGGCTTCACCACTCATTACAAATTCCATAAACCTACATTTTATACACACACACACACACACACACACACACATATATATATATATATATATATATATATTTTTTTTTTTTTTAATGGGTTGGACCACCAGTACAGATGTTAATGATAGAAAAAAATAGTTTTATTTGATTTTATTCACCAGGTAAGCCAGTAAAAAGAAACACCTCTTTACAAATGTGAAGTAATTTCACACAAATTAAATGACTTATTAAGGGACTTCCCCCAGGATTATATAGTATACAAGTGACCTAAGCAAGATTCAAACCTAGGTATCTGAGTTTGTATTCCTAAACACAAAACAGACCACCATACAGGACTATCTCATGGCATATACTGTAGTTATCAAAGCTGTTCAGCCCTGAAGTAGAGAATTAATTTATTTTATCTATTACATTTGTTAATTGCAATGCCAACAGAGAAATCAGTTTTATTTTTGTTTTTGACACTCAAGTGCACTGATGCTGCTGAATGCAGATAATTTATATTCAAATATGTCCGTAAATTAAAGGAACATATCACTTGTATGAACAATGGAGACTGCTTTATAATCAACAAAATATGCAGAATTTCTTTTCACTAATGGACACAGAGATAACTCTACTCCCTTCCTCCTAGCTCTTAAGAATGATCATAAAGCATAAACAAAGGACTTATATATCAGATTTTTTTCATTATGTCCCTGGCAAAGAGTAAATCAGATATATCCCTAACAACTGCTCATAAACTACTCTACTAAGCAGAGCTACAGTAGAAAAACATTTTTAAAAATCCATGTCTATTAAAATGGTATTAATAATTTAAAACTAAACCTAAATTCCATGCACTGTCCAGTGAGATCATTATTCCATAGATGTAATCTAATACGGCAACACTGGTCTCCTTTCATTCTGAAACGTTGCAATGGACACATGGCTTATGGTTTAATTCACTATGCCAGCTCCCCAAGGTCAAACAGCTCTTCTGAATGTAAGTCATGTTTTCCATATTACCTTACTGGGTTACTGTGTCAGATATTGCAGAGAAACTTAAGCACAAGCCATTACACAATGTTAAAAGCAAACATAATGTAAACCAATCACTCCTCCCACTACCACAAGGTAGGTTTGTTTCTGCATTAATGTATTGCTGATCAGCAGTTCTGTTTAATAATTCAGCCTCATTAATCACCAGCCTTCCAGCCCGAGTTAATTTACTCATAACACTTTTCCCATCCCTAAGGTTATTAAAAGCATGCTAATTTTGAAATGGAGACAAATGAAAGGATGACCAGAAAGTGAAAACAGCGGGGAAAACAAGGGAAGTGTGACAAGCTTTCCAGTTAATGCCTGCAAGTTCCTATGCTGATTAGTGTCAGAACATTTTCAGAAACGAAGCCTCTGACATCAACACTGCAAAGGCACAAATACAGCTGTATAAATACTAGTTCAGTTGTGCTCTTTCTGACATTTCCTCTTTGCAGCATATGTACTTAATGTATAAACATTTATGTTTATGCCAGTCTATATTACTGTAGACGCAAGTCTGCTGTTTGTTTATTTTATGCCTCCGTGGCCTGAGCTGAATCTGAAAACTGGTTATAGCTTATCTGGTTAAGGAATGACAAATGATTACAAAAATACTACATTATGTGAGACCAAACTGAAAAAGTCCGTGACACAACGGCCTTGTGATGGCCGTCTTAAATCCTCGGAGAGAAAAGGAAGTATTTTCATACTCAGAATTTATATTTGATTGTTTTCACAAGTTGCTTAATTAATGTATTGGCTTTTTAGCAAAAACAAACTGACATAAGCATTTCTTTTCCATGTTTCCCTCTTGTTCTAAAGTTCAGTTAATCTGATTCTGTGCAGTTTAACAGCCCGCCCTTTTTAGATTACTTTATTCCTTTCTAGTCTGTTTTTCAAAAGACCACAATTAATGTTCATAGGTGTGTACTAAGCTAATGGCCCTGGAGCCTTTACAAGCCAAGCCCATAGGATTACTCTGGCATCGTGCCACCCAACCTTAGTTCCTAATGCCTCTGTCGAGTAGAGCCACTGAAGTGATCCCCCGGATGAAATTTCTATTCCTCATCAACTCATCAAGTTTTCCCTTGAAGAGGGCCAGTGAGGTGCTCTGCTTAACATGCATGGGAAGTCTATTCCACAGCATGGGCACTCTCTGGGTTATGAACCTGTCCCTCCAGCATGTTCTATTGATTGTGGTAATGAGGTTGAGGTCTTTGGAGTGTGTGGTGCAGAGGGATTAGGATTTCTTTAGATGTAGCATTTCTAATAGAGCTGGGTCAGACATGGCTTTGTAAGTCAAGCAGAGATCACCTCTAAATAGGTGATATCAGACAAAGAATAGTTGGAGTTTTTTGAGTCTGTCCATATAGGACAAGTGTTTAAGGCCTAGGATCCTCTTTGTGAGGTACTTTTGCTGCCTCTTCAGTTGTTGCAGGTGTCTAGTGAAGCACATGTCAAATGGGGTATTGTACTCGATGATTGGCCTAATGAGGGAAAAGTAGGGGGAGACAATGACCTCTTTCTTCCTGGATGCAAAACCCTTAGTAATTAGATAAGCCACTTAGAAGGACTTTTAGACCACAGTGGCAATGTGGTAGTCAAAAGAGAGGCTGCTGTCAACCTGTATTCCCAGATCTCTTTTAATGCCTTCTGTGTTCAGTGGACTACCATTGATGTGGTAATTCATGGGGACCGTGTTTTTCCCAAGTGGGATGATGACACATTGTTTGGCATTGAGCTTAAGGCCATGGTTCTGACACCAGTCGTTGGTTTCAGTGAGGCCTTTCTGTAGGATATCACCATCACTTGGGGAGTTAATAATAGCTCTCATCTTGCAATCATCTGCGAACTTTGTCAGCCAGAGTCCTTTTCTGTTGGCCTGGACTTCAGAGAAGTAGATACTAAACAGGAGAGGACCCAGGACCGTACCCTGTGGGACTCCACTTGTGACTGGTCGGCAGTCTGACTTGGAGTCAGCTACTTTCACACTGCAGGTTCTGTGAGCCAGTTTGCAACCCACCTAGTGATATAGGGGGCTGATGCCTAGCTTAGTGAGTTTTTCTATGATTCCTCAGTGGGGAATGGTATCAAAGGTCTTGGCCAGATCAAAGTAGGCTGTATGAACCACCTTGCCTTCATCAACAGCGCTGGTGACTGACTCAAAGAGGTTGATCAAGTTGCATGATCTACCCTTCACAAAACCAAACTGTGTGGGATCCAAAGTGTGGAGATTCCCTATATGCTTGTTTATTAGGTCCATGATGATGCGTTCCATAGCTTTGCATATCAGACTCATCATATTAATGGCACATCTTTCTTATTTTATATCACATATTCCATGGGTATTTTTTGAATCTGTCTCACAAAATATTCACAAAAATCTGTCAAAAAAATCTTCTGACTTAATTTTCTAGGTTATTTCTTCGTCTTCTACCTTCATAAGGGCAGCATTTCAAATGTGTGAGTGTTATGTAATGTCTACCTCAACGGACTGAATCCTGCTTTACTTTTTCTGTTTATTTGGACATTTTATACATTAACTTTTCCCACAAGTTTTACACCACTTTATCCTGTCCTAAACCTCTTAAACATGTTGAAAAAGGGTATACCTTTTAGGGCATCCTATTGTAGGGCCTGAATGCTCAGTCTTTGCCAAAACCTCTCATTGATATTCTACCAACATTAATTTATTTCTTGTCTAAGATAATTTCAAACATAAAAATGAATAAAGGCTTTAACCAGTAAGAAAACTGTGCAGAAACTACTGAACTCACAAAAATAAATAAAGACACAAGATATTTAGTGCTTTTGCTCTATTTACTTAAAGAACTTCCTCGGAAGGTTTTTGAGTTGAAAGTTTTTTGCCCTACACGCTCTGTTTTTTTTCGAGAATTTCAAACATATCTATTTAGTTATTTCAGAGGAATCTTAATCACTCACATCTTCGGTTATCCAAGGAAAGAAGAAGTGAAAGAAAATAATAACAGAAACCAACGATCGTAACTTTGAATTCTAAATATGAAAAGCTAAATGTCTGAACTGCATGCAGGACAAAGTATCTTAGTCACATAAGCAATTATGCATGGGCATAGCTTCCTCCTCTCTAGTTTGTGGGCTTCACCATCACATCCTTCCTCACAATTATTCAATCTCTCAGGTCAGAACTGTGTCTGAAAAGCTACATGATGACAATTGTCATGCTTTTATTTATTTATTTTATTTAAACAGATAGATGGATTAACCTACATATCTATGTAAGTCATACAAGCTAAAGACAATGCAAACAGTAGCAGCAGCACATATGAAGGTAGCAGAACAGGAGAGCAGTATTTTACAGTAAATCACAGTTCACAAAAAATTGAAACGGCAAAGAACACAGTTAAGAAAGCATGCATTACATTAAGAAACAAATATGCACATAAGAATAGATAATTTACAAACAGTTTAAGAACTAAAACTTGGTCTTGTTTATGATGTTACATTTTTCAAAGGTCAACACTGGCAATGATTATTTTAATTTTTTTCATAATGTAGAAACTGGCAAGTTGATAATAGCATTCCAAGATATCATATTCCCCAGGTGGCATATTTCTTAGGATAATAAAAATGTAATTACACCCTATAGGCTGTCCTTAGAAAACTCTTACTATTGGCTACAAACTGTGGATTGTTATTCATTCTTGTAGTGACTTGTGAGTGCTCCTTGAGCAGCAAGGTTATACTAATATAACTGGTGCACAAAGGTCTTGAACCAGATGCAAAAAAATGTGGTATATTGCAATTCCACGTTACTACATAGGTGACATCTCTCAAAAGACTTCTGACTTTTAATTTTATAGGTTATTTCTTGGCCTTCTACCCTCATAAGGGGAGCAAATCTACTTTGCTTTTCTGTTTATTGTTAGGAGATTTTCTACATTAAGTTTTCCCACAAGTTTCGCAACACTTTGTCCTGTCGTTAGAAATCTAAGCATGTTTGTGGATAACTCCTAATCCTTTGACTCCATTTTTCCACTATAGTCAGAAAATCCTTTTATTTGGTCCAATTAATAAGTAGTGGGTATCTCCTCCAGGTTCAAAGAGGTCTTAGTTGCTTCTTACTCATGTATAATCGGATTCATCGTTGAATATAATGTTTCCTTTTACATGTACCCTTTGAAACATATTGCTCCACCTAAAAAACCTCAGAGATTCCAAACCAAAACAGTTACAGGCCTGAAGACCCTGAGTTATCCCAGATCACTGGCAGTCCTTTCCCTGTAGTCAGTCTCCGATAGACTATTCCACGGAGATCTATGTTGAGGCTTTCATGCTTTGGAAGGCTGACTCTACCCTCCATGAGCTCCCACTCCCTGGTAGAACTAATGGTCCCTTAAACAACTGTACCAAGGACCTTAGTCTTTTTCAACAAATTAATAGGATATGATGACAACATGGAACCACACCTCTGCCTTTGGAATAAACTATTACTGCTTGGCAAATAAAGGAGTACCCACACTACATTCAAGATAAATCTCAACAACTGGATGGGCCTTAAAATGCTGTTCAGGTCCATCTTGTGTACTCCAGCTCAATCGTGGAGGAGACTCTTACATTGGATGTTCTGGGCAAGGCTAACAATAGCCTAAAGGCTGAAAGCCTCATATTCGCCTGTGAAAATATAGTGTCACAGCTTGGTGAATGACATGGAGCTTATGAATTCAGACATCTATCCGTAAATTCCAAAAGTGGCTCATATTTATTTTTAAGTCTTTGTGTCTCAGTTATTGACACTTATACTTCACATAGAAGTACGGGGAAAATATCCAGGTGGTATCTGAAAGTTGGCTTACCTTACCTATTACAAATCACATGTTAGTATGCAAACATAAAATTAATGCCAACAAATCACACACACACACACACACACACACACACTTACTGATGACTTTTCAGGACTGTCAATTCATGTACAGCATGTCTTGAGGTTATGGGAAGAAACCAAAGTGCCTGGTAAAACTCATGCAAACGTATCACAGAGAACACACCAGAAGAGACTTGAACTGGAGAACCAAGCTATGTGAGAGAGCAGTGGTAACCTCTGTGGTACTGGTTTCCAGTAACATACATGGAAACACTGTATCATGTCTGGCTGCAGTGCAATGTTTAGCACCTCTGGCTCACAGCATGCAGGCCTCTAGTTTAGTTACTAGCTAGGGTGCCTTCTGTAAAAAGTCATTATGGCCTCCTTTTTTTTTTTTTTTTTACGGCTTTGCAGACTAAAATGAAACGTTAATAGGTTGCATCTGGCCTACATGCTAATATTTAGAGACCCCTGGTTTACAGTCTACCAGAACAAGACATGCAAGACCAGAAAAAGTGAAGAAAATGAATTTGGCTTGCAGTAGTGATCCTATGCAACCATCTCCTTGTATGGTGAGAATGTCACACAATAGAACTGTTCATTACAAGGATCAATGCTGCAGGAGATTCAGTACATGAAAATAAAAGTGCCAAAAGACATACTGTCAGCTTCCCATAAGAGGTGCAGAGTCTATGGTGCACCCTGCAAGACAGTGACAGCAAATTCAGCTCTGTCGCTACACTAGTTCTTCAGTCTGTAATGTTTAGAGAATTTTACTTATTTTATATTCCATTTTATTTGTTAACAGAGTAAGTCCAGTGGGTACAAATGCCACCTTTCAGAAGCAACCCATGCACATTACCTGGTTAAGTGACTTGCTCAGAGCATAGATATGCACACAGAAGTTGAGGAAATCAAACCTATCACTAAAGGATGAAGCTTGTTAAAACCTCATAGCCTTAATCCTTTCAGTTAAGCTGCAAAAAGATCTGTGAATGCATGTCCCAGTAGCTGCCTTTCAAATACTCTGAGCAGATGAATGATTAAAGAAGGCTATAGAGGTGGCTACAAACCCAGAGGAGTGAACTCTGACGTCTCTCGTGGCTTTGTTACATGTTTCATAACAAAGAATAGCACAGTTAGCCACTCACTTAGAAAGGGTCTGTTTAGTTACTGAACCATCATCCTCCCCCTTTTCCCATTTTTTACATGGAGTTGGGGTGACATATCAATTGTCACCATCTGTTTCGCTTCAATGTCACTCTCCTGCCTTCTTCAACACTCATGCCTGACTGTTGCAGGTCTTCTCTCACACAATCCATCCATATAGTTGCTGGATGTCCTTGTTTCCTCTTGCCTTCTTCCTGTCTGTCCCAAATCTTCTTCGCCAAATCATCTTCTGCTATTCTGCACATGTGCCCAAAACACATCTGCTCTCTTTGACTTTCTCTGCAAATTGAGTTACTTTGGCTTTTCCTGTGATGTCCTCATTTCTTCATCTGTCCAATAGTGTCTGTCCTACCACCCATCTCAGGCACTTCATTTGCATCACCTCTAGCTTCGCTTACTCAACTGCTCTGCCTTTACTATCAAGGTTTCTGTACCATACATCAGTACTGGTCTCACCACTTTTCTGCACACTTTACTTTTCAGCTTCTTTGGCATTCTTCTGTCAGACACTACCCCTGACATTCTGTGCCACTTAGCCGCAGCCCCTCTGATTCTAGCTTTCACCTCCTCATTTAGACTTCCTTTCTCCTCAGGCAATACTACCAAATACCTGAAGGTATTAGCTGTAACCTGTTCCACTATATTCCTTTCCATCTCAATTCTCAGCTTCTTCTGATTTCCCCCATTTATAGGTTCATAGGTTCATAGGTAGGTACTAGGCTATCAGCCCTAGGGCCCATACAAGCCTAGCCAAAAAAATGTACCCTGGCTTTCGCCTCCCAAGAAAATTATTTTCCTGTGCCCCTGTCGAGCAGAGCCACAGAAGTGATCCCTGGGGTGAATTTCCCATTTCCCACCCAATCATCAAGATTTTTCTTGAAGAGTGCTAATGAGAAGCTCTGTTTGACATAGATAGGTAGTCTGTTCCAGAGTATGGGAAGTCTCTGGGACAGGAATCTATCCCTCCAGCATGTTCTGTTTATTGTAGTGACAAGGTTAAGGTCCCTAGAGTGTGTAGCTCAGAGGGATTGGGATTTCTTTAAGTGGAGCATGTCCAACAGCTCTGGGTTTGACATAGCTTTGTATGTTAGGCAGAGATCGCCCCTGAGTAGGCGATATGCGATGGAGTAAAGCTGTAGTTTCTTTAGACGGTCTGCATAGGGTATCTGTTTGAGGCCAGTAATCCTCTTTGTGAGGTATTTCTGTGGTCTTTCCAGTTGTTGTAGATGTCTTGTGAGGTACATACCAAAAGGGGCATTGCACTCTATAATGGGTCTAATGAGTGATGAGTAGAGGGGAACAATGACCTCTTTTTTTCTGGATGAGAATCCTTTTGTGATGAGAAGAGCCATGTAGAAGGATTTCCTGACCACTGTGGCGATGTGATTATCAAAGGAGAGACTACTGTCCACCTGTGTCCCAAGGTCTCATCACATTTTTGGCATGAAGTAGACTACCAGCTATGTGGTTGTTCATGGGTACAGAGTTTTTACCAAAGGGGATGACAATACACTTTTTGGCATTGAGCTTCAGGCCATGGCTTTGACACCAGGTATCTGTCTCAGTGAGGCCCTTTTGTAGTTTGTCCACATCATTAGGAGTTTCGATTATGGCTCCTAGTTTGCAGTCATCTGCAAACTTTGTTAGCCAAAGACCTTCTGTGTTGGCCTGCACTTCAGAGAAATAGATACCAAACAGGAGAGGACCCAGGACTGAACCCTGTGGTACTCCACTTGTCACTGGTCTGATGTTGGATTTGGAATCCGCTACTTTCACAGTGTGGGTTCTGTCCGTGAGCCAGTTGGCAACCCATCTTGTGATATAGGGATTTATACCTAGTTTAGTGAGCTTATCTATAATTCCAGAGTGGGGGATGGTGTCGAAAGCCTTGGCGAGATCTAGATAAGCTGTGTGAACCATTTTACCCTCATCTATGGCTTTGGTGACTGCTTCAAAGAAGTCAATCAGGTTTAGGAGACATGAGCTGCCTTTTAGAAATCCAAACTGAGTAGGATCCAGAGTTTGGAGATTACCAATGTCTTTGTTTATGAGTTCCATGATGATACGTTCCATGGCCTTGCAGACCAGGCTCGTCAGGCTAATGGGGCAGTAGTTCCCGGGGTCCGTCGTGGCTCCCCCTTTGTGGAGTGGGATAACTGTTGCAGTGCGCCATTCGGTGGGTACAAAGCCTGAGGTGAGGCTATGATTGAACATGGTACTTAGGTAGGGTGCCAGTTCATTCTGTAGTTCGTGTAGAACGCAGCCTGGGATATTGTCAGGTCCCATGGATGCTGTGTTCTTGGCTTTGGAGAGTGTGTTTTTTACCTGTGCAGCCGTGATTATAGGAACTTTGCATTCTTCTGGTATAGAGATGGGCCCTCTAGGGGGTGAGAGGGGGTAAAGTTAGCACTGAACCTATCTGCTAGGATGTTGGCAATATCAGTTGCTTCTGTATATTTAGTGCCATTATGCTGTAACTCAGAGCAGATCTGAGTGTTCCCATTTAGATTCTTGACACAGCTATAGAATGCTTTGTGGTTGTCTTTAGAGTCAGTGGCAATTTTGTTTTCGTAACTAGCTTTGGAGGATTTTATGAGGGATCTCAGCTTCTTACTGAGGTTGACCAGAGAGTTCCTCCAGTCATGGGATTTTACTCTTTTTTGCAACAGTTTCTTTCTTCTGTTGTAGAGTTTGTTTATGGCAGAGGACCACCAGATTGGCTTCCTTTTTTTGGAGGATAACATCTTGGTTCTATTAGGGATAGCATGATCCATGCACTCGTGTAAGTGCTTATAAAGTGCATTTGTGTAGGATTTGGCAGTCATACCTCTATTGTCCGTCTGCATGGGTTGCTGTTACAACTATCTTATTTGTACTCCATTTCATCCCATGTGCCTTCAGTTTTGCATTCCATTCCCCTATCATCCAGTCAGTTCTTACTCAGAGTCTGTCTGTAATGCCACATCATCTGCACACAAGAACAATGTTGATCTGTCCGCCTGACCTGTTCGCTAATTTGGTCCATCACCGTTTGAACAGCAGTTGGCTCAGAGGCGAACCCTGATGTGCACTTACTTCCCCTGGGAATCCCTGTGAACACTGTTCTTACTTGATCACTGGGTCCTTGTACATAGCCTGCACTAATTCTAACAATGTTTATGGGAATTCAAACAGCAGCAGAATTGTCCAAATCAGCTGTCTTGGGACCTTGTCGGATGCTTTCTCCAAGCCTTGGAATGACCAGTTGGACTCTTTCCTCATCTCTAGCCTCTTCTTGACCATCTGTCTCACTGGAAACATCGGGTCAGTTGTGCTTCTTCCTGATATGAATCCAAACTGTTCATCTACCAGCTTACTTTCTACTGCGCTGCATATTCATTTATCAAGCATCCTCTCCAGAACGTCCACGCTGTGTGACAGGAGTTTGACACCTCTGTACTGTCACAGTTGTGGATGTCCCCTTTGTTCTTGTACACTGGCACAGGTATGCTTATTCTCCAGTCATCTGAGATATGCCCTTCTCTCCATACTTCTAAATGTATCCTTAGTAGCCATTTCTCCCCTATCTAACCCAACATCTTGATCATATCTGCCATAACCTCATCTGAGCCCGTTGCTTTCCCTGACTTCATTTTCCTTAGCTCTGTTTTGCTTCTTCTAGGGTGGGCTCCTCCTCTTCTCTCATCATAGGCTGTGTCTGGGGCAGTACAGCTTCTGTGGGGTTTTCTTCATTCAGAAGCTGCTAGAAGTACTCCTTCCATATGCCTTTGATGTTCTTTGAACTGATGAGCAGTTTGTTTCTGGCATCCCTTATGAAGGATGACTGATGACTGTCTTTTTTATTTTTCTGTCTGCCTTGCAACCTGATAGCGTTTCTTTGTGCCTGTGATAACTTGCTCTTTGTTATTGCAACTCTTCTCTTAACCTGTTTGTTAACCACCCAGTATTGCTTCTTAGCCTGGTCCATCTTTTCTATCTCCCCCTTTTTTCTGCACTCCTTCTTCTTTTGATGACTTCCTGGACTTTTGCATTCCACCGCAAGCTTTCATTATATATGTTGCTTCTTGGTTCTTCCACACCAAACTCAGCTGCATATCTGTCATCCATTCCTTATTCATGCTGTTTTGAGGTGCTGCCCTTCTTCTTCAGCTCCACCTGTTTGTTCTTCTTCCTGAGGTGCCACAGCCCTCAGCAATTCCTTGAACTCTTGTACTTTCTCTTCAGTCAACTTCCAGGTCTTCAACCTAGTCTCTATTGACCTTAGAGCTTTCTCTGATAGCTGCTGGCAGCTGATTGTGGCAACCAGTGGTTTATGCTGTGGGCCGACTTTTCACTGGCGAAGACTATGCAACCGCTGAGTGTACCCCGTACCCTTTCCTTACAAGGAGGAAGTATACATGTGTTGTGTGCCAGCCACTCTTGTATATGATTTGATGACTGTCTGTGTTGCTGAGCCATGTGTTGGCCACCATCAAGCCATTTGCCAAACAGAAGTCTAGAATGGCCTCTCCTTCTTTCTTGCTGTTGTCCCTCCCACGTGGACCCAGGTGGTCCTCATATCTTGTTCTGTCTGTCTCAACTTGTGCATCCAGGTCACCCCATTATCAACACCAATTCATGTTGTCTTGCTTTATGTATTAGAGCCTGTGACTGCTGTATGAATGCACTCTTCCTCACTATCACAAATCTGTTGTGGAGCATTGGCTGAGATTATGAATACTAATCTATACTTACACTGGAGTCTGACTGCCATGAGTCTGTCACTAATTCTGTTGACATCCCTCATAGCCTTCTGAAGCCTCTTTCTCATCACAATTCCTAAACCATTTCTAGTCTGTCCTCCCCCTAAGTAGAAGACTTTGGATCCCAAACCAAGCAGCTTTGCTGCACTGCCCTACCATCTTGCCTTCTGGATACACAGGATGTCCAGCCTCCTCTTTACCATCATGTCATCCACTTTCAATGTTGTCCCGTCATTAAACCTACATTGAGTGTAACGATTCTTAGCTCATGTTTAGCAGGTTGATTGATTTTACATCCAGCTTTCATTTAACAGAGCTAACCCAGGTAACCCAAGCTGTGCAGCTGGACATTGGTTGGCCAGTGACTTACTGATCTAGGGATGCTGGGATTTATGGTGGGCACACAGTGGTTAATAAGGACATATACACCCCACCACCACCATTAGCATGGGTCCATGTTATAGGTTGGAGTAGACTGGGTCCTCAACCCACTTAACATCAGCAAATACCCATGTCCATTTTTGACCAACATGACTAAATCGCCTAAAGCTAATGTTTACACCATTACGAGTCTAGTCATGACACAGTGTGCAGTCTGCAATCTGTGTTTTCCTATCTAGAGGATAATGTGTACCACAGTGGATACCCAAAGTGGTTCATCTATATAACTCTTCCCCCTATAGGATACCATCTAGAATCTGAGCTGCTGCCCACAACTCAATTTCTGGGTGATTCTGAGATGCAAACAGCATGTTTTGGGGAGATGGGAGAAACACCCCAGTGACAGAGGCAGAGCATGCAAACTCAATATCTGTGATTTTCTTCAAAATTGACAAAAACAGTTTATCAGACAATGTCAGTGGCTTAGTTCTTTCAAAACAGTAGCTGAATTGTGCATGAACCTCCACAGTACGTAAAATTATTTCATGCCTGCTTTTCTATTTTGGAAAGAAGACAGACAACTGGATGGACTGATTCAAAGATGTTTTTCAAAGACCATTTTAGGCATAAAAGAGGAATTTGTTATAAAAGACATCCTGTCTATTTAGAAAACTATATATACTTTACAAATCAAGGCATATAGTTCAAAAATCAATCTGCCTGAAGTGATTACTTGTAAGAAAAATGTTTTCTAAGAAATGTATCTGAGACCTACTGAAATGATAGGCTCAAAAATAGATAGATATTGTTTCTGAATTACAAAGTTCAAGGCCCAAGCAGTGGTTAAAGGATTTGTTATAAAGTTCTCAATTACAACATAATTTTTAAGAACTGTTTACCATAATCAGCGAAGCTACAGTGAGTATACTAGTATATAAGCAGAAAAGGTAAACATGTGCACTTTGCTGTAAGAATAGCCCAACCATCAATACATAAAGCAGTTAAATACTGCATAACCTGAGATACTGAACTAGAAATCAAGTTTATTACTTTGCTTTCAGACTAATGAGAAAATCTTGCCTATTTAGAAATACAAGTTTGATGATATTTGTAGCTTCCTTAAAATAATATAACACTACTGAAGAAAAAAAGTTATTAGTTATCATTACAGAGCTGAGGGGTGGAGGTAGAGGTCTACCTTCTTGGGGCCTTAACAATGTACTACAAAGATAAAGGTTTAATGTTTGAGCCACCGGCATCTGCAGCAGGATACTGAACTGTGACTTTTTTGGCTGTAACAATGAGATCAGTATTATTGTTTTGCATCTGTAGTAACAGCTTCAGAATTCGATGAAGTAGAGAGGAAAGGCGTACAGTAGCCGCTCCTAGTTATGGTGAAGCTTGGGTGACCCATGATAAGAAGGTGATTTAGAGAAGAGAGAAACAGATTCTTCTTTTGACACCCCCGTCACTCGTTTTTGTACAGCATCCTATTGTTATCGAGATTTCTCTGCTTTGAGCATCTGCTATAGTGTTTTCCAGATTTAAAAGATAAATGGCTTTACTTATATTTCTACACCTAGAAGATTATGACCAGTTTGGAGAGGTGTTTAGAATGGGCACATTCCTCCTTGTAGGCATATCACATTACTGTAGCATCATTTGTGACAATCTGCAGAGTCCTGGGTCTGGGGACTGATATAAGAGCTGTCAGATGCATTAGCTGTCACTAACCCTTTGAGGTTAATGTGTTGCTCTATCTGTGACTGATCCATAGGGCTTGTAGTTTAACATTTTTTAGATAGGCTCCACAAACATAATCTGAAAGATTTTTGGTGAGGTTTTTATCCAGAATGGATGATGAATGGAAAACACTAGTTAATGGCTGCATGTGCATTGTCACCTACACAACAGCTGAAATTAAGGCTAGAGCATATTGGCAAACTCTTATTCCCCAGCTGTGGTCCCCTTTCATGGTCCTTTATACTTCCATGTCTCCTGCAGGCTGCCTAATTGTTTCAGATCATGTGTGTAGTCTGAAGTTAAAACTAATGAGGATTAAGAAGGACATGTAAACCAGGGCCTTGAAAAAAGTCATTGACATCTCAAAATACAGAGATCTAACTGCAAAGAAAAATAGTCCAGCATCAGTTAAATGTCAGCCTGACATAAGGATATTAAGGACAATTTGGTGTCCAAGACAGCCCTAAAAATCTCTTGCTCTACAGAAAAACAGATCCAGTTTGTAATAGGTAAGACACACACACAGACAGTGAAAAATGTTTGAGTTTGTTCATCTGAAAGTTGTAAGCCCTGAAGACAGTCACACTAAATCAGGAAGTTGTCCAAATAAGGATAGGTTCATAGGTAGGTACTAGGCTATCGGCCCGAAGGCATTTATAAGTCTAGCCAGAATGTGCTAGCTTACACAGCCCCCTTAGATTAGTTCCCTGTGCCTCTGTCCAGCAGAGCCATTGAAGTGATCCCCGGGGTATACTTTCTGTTTCCCATCCACTCATCAAGGTTTCTCTTGAAGAGGGTTACCGAGGAGTTCTGCCTGATGTAGACTGGAATCTTGTTCCAGAGCATGAGGAGTCTCTGCGACAGGAATCTATCCCTCCAGCACATCCTATTTATTGTTGTGGTGAGGTTTAGATCCCTAGTGCATGTGACTCAAGGGGATATGGTTTTCTTTAGGTGGAGCATGTCCATCAATTCTGGGTTGGACATGGCCTTGTATGTCAGGCAGAGATCACCTTTGAGTAGGCAGTATGCAAACAAGTACAGCTGGAGTTTCTTCAGTTGAGCTGCATAGGGCATCTGTTTGAGGCCAGAGATCCTCTTAGTGAGATACTTCTGTGGTCATTCCAGCTGTTGCAGGTGTCTTGTAAGGTACATCCCAAATGGGGCGTTCTACTCTATGATGGGTCTGATGAGTGATGCGTAGAGGGGCACAATGACCTCTTTTGATCTGGATGAAAACTCTTTTGTGATTAGGTGGGCCACATAGAAGGATTTTCTAACCACTTTGGCAATGTGATTGTCAAAGGAGAGGTTACTCTGTACTTGGGCCCCCCAGATCCCTTATTACTTCTTCCATATTTAGGGGGCTACCACCTATGTGGTAGTTTGTGGGTACTATGTTTTTTCCAAAGGGGATGACTATGCACTTTTTGGTATTTAGCTTGAGGCCATGTTTTTGACACCAGGTATCTGTCTCTGTGAGACCCTTTTGGAGGATGTGAGTGTCAGCCAGAGAGCCAATTATAGCCCCTAGTTTGCAGTCATCTGAGAACTTGGCAAGCCATAGTCCTCCTATTCTAGCCTCTGAAAAGTATATGCCAAACAGGAAGGGTCCTAGGACTGAACCCTGGGGAATGCCAGTTGTAACCGGTTTAGAGTCAGACTTAGCTCACGCAACTCTTACCATGTGGGTTCTGTCCATGAGCCAGTTGGCAACCCATCTCATGACACAGGGGTTTATGTTCAGGCTGGTGAGCTTGTCTATAATACCTGAATGGGGAATGATGTTGAAGGCCTTTGCGAGGTCTAGGTAGGCTGTGTGGACCACCTTTCTCTCATCTATAGCCTTGCTAACTGTCTCAAAAAAGTCCACCAGGTTTAGGAGGCATGATCTGCCCTTAACAAAGCCGAATTGGGTAGGGTCCAGTGTTTGGAGGTTCCCAATGTCTCTGTTAATGAGATCCATGATAATGCGCTCCATAGCCTTGCAGAACAAGCTAGTCAGGCTTATAGGGTGATAGTTCCCAGGGTCTATTCTGGCTCCACCTTTGTGGAGCAGAATAACCGTTGTGGTGCGCCACTCTATGGGCATATAGCCTGTGGAGTGGCTGAGTTTGAACAGTGTGTTTAGGTGAGGGGTTAGTTCATCTTTGAGTTCATGTAGGATGTAGCCTGGGACACCATCCAGTCCCATTGATGCTGTGTTTTTGGCTTTGGAGAGGGCTGTTTTAACCTGAGTGTCTGTGATTTCAGGGGCACTACATTCTTCTGGTATGGTTATGGGCCCTTTTGGGGGTGAGACGGGGGTGAAGTTTACACTGAACCTGTCTGCCAGGATGTTGGCGATATCAGTCGGTTCAGTGTATTTTGTGCCATTCTGCACTAACTCTGAGCAGATCTGAGAATTGCCACTTAGATTCTTGAAATAGCTAAGGAATGCCTTGTGGTTATCTTTGGAGTCCTTATTTTTCTTTCAAAGCTAGCCTTGGATGATTTTATGAGGGAACATAGTTTCCTGCTGATGCTGATCAGGGATATCTTTCCTTCTTGGGATTTTATTCTTTTTTGTACTAGTTTCCTCCTTCTATTGTATAGCTTGTTTATGGCAGGGGTCCACCAGACTGGTTTCTTTTTCTTGGTGGAGTGAATCTTGGTTTTTCTTGGGATAGCATGATAAATTTATTCATGTAGGTGCCCGTAGAGTGCATTTGTAAAGGATTTTGCAGCCTGGACAGCATTATCCTTTAGCATGGGGGCTTTGAAACTTTCCACCTCGGTTTTAAGTAACGTAAAGTTTGCTTTTGAAAAGTTTTTCACAGTGGTTTCTTTGACCGTGGGTGGGGGTGGAATGTGGATATCCAGAGTGATTAGTTTATGATCACATATAACCAGCGAGGGGTTGACCTCCAGTGTGGAACACCGGTCACCCATGTTGGTGATAACCAGGTCCAATATGTTATCACCTCTGGTGGGGGTGTTGACCAGTTGATCCACGGTGTTAGAGTTTATAAATTCTAGGAAATGTTGGGCAAAGGAGTTAGTACTTGAGTAGTTCTCCCAGTTAATGTTTGGTTAATTGAAATCACCCAATATCAGGGTGTTTGGTAGGACCTTTATGTTTCCTAGTGTTTCCAGAAATGCGGAATGATAGTCCTGGGACATGGTGGGTGATCTGTAGCAAGCTACAATTTGGATAGCAGTTTTGCCCATTGTTAGTTGCACATGGATGATTTCTGAGGCATCGTGCTGTGCCACTAACTGGAGGTGTGGGTATCCTTGATGAATATGGATACGCCCCAGCCTTTTGTATTTCAGTCCGGATTTTGTGCCCGAAATGTATGGTATGAGTTGTAGCTTGGTAGTGTTGGGGTGCTCTCTGGAGCCTTAAACCAGGTTTCTGCTACTGTACATATATCAATTTTCTCCATACTGAGGAGTGCCTCGAGTGTGTGCATTTTGCGGTTTAGACTTCTGGCAATGAGTAGCATTACCCTCAGTTTTTTGTTACTTGTGCTATTTACGGCAGTGGGTTTGTCTTTTGAGCCTTGCCTAAAAAAGGCACTATGGGGTGGCAAGAGCCTTGGACAGTATTCAAAAGCCTAAGGGTGACAGGTGCAAGCCATCTCTAGTGAAACAGCATGGCTTGTTCAGCATGTCATCCCAGAATGACAGACACTGGATCCCCTTTGAATGACACCAGAAGCTTAGCTAATTGTTGAAATTAATAATTTTTTCTTTATACCGTGGTATCATTCTTGGCGAGGGCAGAATGGTATTCAAGGGTCATTCCGGCCTGGGCTACATGATCAGAGAGCTCCTCCATGTCTCTTTTCATGTAGTCCAGGGAGGTACGGCTCAGGTCATTCACATTAACATGGACAATGACAGAGTCATATTTGTACTTGTTCTGGAGTGACCTGAGTGCTTGTGTTATGTGTTGGATCCTGGCACCTGACAGGCAGCTAACAGTAACCTTCTCCTTGTTCAGCCTAGTGAATAGGACGTCAGTGTGCCTGACTATAGAGTCACCTATTACTAGTATGTTGGGTATGTTATTTTGCCTTAAGGGCTGTGATTGCGTGGCACACTGGTTTTGTGAAGTATGTGTTTCCTGGTTTGTGTTGGGTGGGTGGAGGTTGCTTGGATGTCTGCTTAGGAGGTCTCTGTTGCTTTTGCAGATTTTTATTTAGAGCCTCCGAGTATGTTTTTGTGTATTTGTGTGTTTTTTGCCGGTGCTCGTTTCATAGGTCTATGTGAGACTGGTGGTGTGATGCAATTAATTCCCTTCTCTTCTTGACTACCTGGTCCAGTCTTGGGTTGAAAGAGCTTAGCCTCCAGTTTGGCTGTATAATTGCATCTCTTGCATGTATTAGTGTTTGGTGGTAGGAGGAGAGGGTTGTCTGTGTACATTAGGCAGTTGTAACATTGCCTCAAAATGCCCAGATTCACCAGTTGGACCAGAGAGTACACCTGAAACTGCCTTTTGGACATGCCTTGATAGGTACAGTGAAATGTTTTACTGATTGGCTGGTGAGGTCGAATACAGAGCCTTATCCTTCTCTACAGTATAGAGGAGTCTAGTGCTAAGGTTTATTAGTGCTTGCTATGAGTTTTGAGCAAGTGCCGGGCTGAGAAGTGATTAGTTTGAGTGCTTAAGTTGAAAGTATGTCTAGTTCCAAGGGAAAAATTGAAGAGCAGACTTTGTGGAGCCGGGAATAGTTATACCCCAGCTAACCGGCGCTGCCCGACACGTAAAACCGCGCTAATGCGGGTTTTAAAGCAGGGAAATGAAGAGATAGAAATTCACTCAAAATGGCAAATAAACTACTAATTTCTGGCCTGAAACCACTCCTCCAGGGACAGATAGGCTGCTCAAAGCTCCCCTCTCTCACAGGTGAACAGAGAAACTTCCTTCTAAGTAAGGTATGAGCAAACACAGAAACTTGTAACACAGCCCTGAATTCAGCACTAACCTGAAAACTGGACTATACTAGCTTAAAAAGGCGGGAAAACAAGTTTTTTTTTTTTTGCTTTTTTTCAGAAAATAAAGCAGATACAATAAAAAAAAACAACTTAAATGCACAGAAATGGCTATCACACTTGAGTGTGTAGCCTACAACAGTTAAATAGGTAATTTAAACACAAAAATGACTTTGTTAAAGTGCAGGCCAAAAAATAAGTACAATATATAGCTGAAACAAGCTTTTCAAATCACAGAAACTCTAAAAAATCGGCGTTTGAGGTGGAATTAGCTAAAGGCAGCAAGAAAATTCAGAAAAATGATACTTAAACACACCAAAGTCTCTCTTTTGTCTCTCTGCTGCTGTAAAACTCTGCAGGGCACCAGGCAGGAGCTTGCTGAGCTGTATACAAGTCTGTATACAAGGATGAATATGAAATCCTGTCGGCATGTGGTGTCACTTCAACACGAACAATCATCTAAAGCCAAGGTTCACACTGCTAGGTGTCTAGCTTGCAACAGTAGCTCTTCCAATCCACACATTCACACCCATGGCCAATTTACAGTGTCCAGTCCACCAACACTATCTGTTGTGCCATTCTTCCACTCTTGTATTACAGCCAGACATGTGATGACTGATGCTTGTATTACAGCCAGACATGTGATGACTGATCCTTGAATTACAGCCAGATATGTGATGACTGATCCTTGTATTACAACCAGACATGTGATGACTGATCCTTGTATTACAGCCAGACATGTGATGACTGATGCTTGTATTACAGCAAGACATGTGATGACTGATCCTTGTATTACAGCCAGAAATGTGATGACCGATCCTTGTATTACAGACATTTGATGACTGATTCTTGTATTACAGCCAGACATGTAATGACCGATCCTTGTATTACAGCTAGACATTTGATGACTGATCCTTATATTACAGCGAGACATTTGATGACCGATACTTGTATTACAGCCAGACATGTGATGACTGATCCTTGTATTACAGCCAGACATGTGATGACCGATCCTTGTATTACAGCCAGACATGTAATGACTGATGCTTGTATTACAGCCAGGCATGTGATGACCGATCCTTGTATTACAGCCAGACATGTGATGACTGATCCTTGTATTACAGCCAGACATGTGATGACCGATCCTTGTATTACAGCCAGACATGTGATGACTGATGCTTGTATTACAGCAAGACATGTGATGACCGATCCTTGTATTACAGCCAGAAATGTGATGACCGATCCTTGTATTACAGCCAGACATCTGATGACCGATCCTTGTATTACAACCAGACATGTAATGACCGATCCTTGTATTACAGCCAGACATTTGATGACTGATCCTTGTATTACAGCCAGAAATTTGATGACCGATCCTTGTATTACAGCCAGACATGTGATAACCGATCCTTGTATTACAGCCAGACATGTGATAACCGATCCTTGTATTACAGCCAGGCATGTGATGACCGATCCTTGTATTACAGCCAGACATGTGATGACTGATCCTTGTATTACAGCCAGACATGTGATGACCGATCCTTGTATTACACCCAAACATGTGATGACTGATCCTTGTATTACAGCCAGACATGTGATCACTGATCCTTGTATTACACCCAGACATGTGATGGCTGATCCTTGTATTACAGCCAGACATGTGATGACTGATCCTTGTATTACAGAAAGACATGTGATGACTGATCCTTGTATTACAGACAGACATGTGATGATTGATCCTTGTATTACAGCCAGACATTTGATGACTGATCCTTGTATTACAGCCAGACATTTGATGAGTGATCCTTGTATTACAGCCAGACATGTGATGACTGATCGCTGTATTACAGCCAGACAAGTGATGACTGATCCTTGTATTACAGCCAGACATGTGATGACCGATTCTTGTATTACAGCCAGACATGTGATGACCGATCCTTGTATTACAGACATGTGATGACCGATCCTTGTATTACAGCCAGACATGTGATGACTGATCCTTGTATTACAGACAGACATGTGATAACTGATCTTTGTATTACAGCCAGACATGTGATGACTGATCCTTGTATTACAGACATACATTTGATGACTGATCCATCAATTACAGCCAGACATGTGATGACTGGTCCTTGTATTACAGCCAGACATGTGATGACTGATCCTTGTATTGCAGCCAGACATGTAATGACTGATCTTTGTATTACAGCCAGACATGTGATGACTGATCCTTGTATTACAGCCAGACATGTGATGACATATCCTTGTATTACAGCCAGACATGTGATGACCGATCCTTGTATTACAGCCAGACATGTGATGACCGATCATTGTATTACAGCCAGACATGTGATGACCGATCTTTGTATTACAGTCAGACATGTGATAACCGATCTTTGTATTACAGCCAGACATGTGATGACCGATCCTTGTATTACAGCCAGACATGTGATGACCGATCCTTGTATTGCAGCCAGACATGTGATGACCGATCCTTGCATTACAGCCAAAAATGTGATGACTGATCCTTGTATTACAGCCAGACATGTGATGACTGATCCTTGTATTACAGCCAGACATGTGATGACTGATCCTTCTATTACAGCCAGACATGTGATGAATGATCTCTGTGTTACAGCCAGACATGTGATGACTGATCCTTCTATTACAGCCAGACATGTGATGACCGATCCATGTATTACAGCCAGACATGATGACTGATCCTTCTATTACAGCCAGACATGTGATGACTGATCCTTGTATTACAGCCAGACACGTGATGACTGATCCTTGTGTTACAGTCAGACATGTGATGACCGATCCTTGCATTACAGCCAGACATGTGATGACTGATCCTTGTATTACAGCCAGACATGTGATGACTGATCCTTGTATTACAGCCAGATATGTGATGACTGATCCTTGTATTACAGCCAGACATGTGACGACTGATCCTTGTATTACAGCCAGACATGTGATGGCTGATCCTTGTATTACAGCCAGACATGTGATGACTGATCCTTGTATTACTGCCAGACATGTGATGGCTGATCCTTGTATAACAGCCAGACATGTGATGATTGATCCTTGTATTGCAGACACACATGTGATGACTGATCCTTCTATTACAGACACACATGTGATGACTGAACCTTCTATGACAGCCAGACATGTGATGACTGATCCTTCTATTACAGCCAGACATGTGATGACTGATCCTTGTATTAAAGCCAGACATGTGATAATTGATCCTTGTATTACAGCCAGACATGTGATGACTGATCTTTGTATAACAGCCAGACATGTGATGACTGATCCTTGTATTACAGCCAGACACGTGATGACCGATTCTTGTATTACAGCCAGACATGTGACGACTGATCCTTGTATTACAGCCAGACATGTGATGACCAATCCTTCTATTACAGCCAGACATGTGACGACCGATCCTTCTATTACAGCCAGACATGTGACGACCGATCCTTCTATTACAGCCAGACATGTGATGACCGATCCTTCTATTACAGCCAGACATGTGATGACCGATCCTTCTATTACAGTCAGACATGTGATGACCGATCCTTGTATTACAGCCAGACATGTGATGACTGATCCTTGTATGACAGCCAGACATGTGATGACTGATCCTTGTATTACAGCCAGAACTGTGATGGCTGATCTTTGTATTACAGCCAGACGTGATGGCTGATCCTTCTGTTACAGACACACATGTGATGACTGATCCTTCTATTACAGCCAGACATGTGAGGACTGATCCTTGTATTACAGAAAGACATGTGATGACTGATCCTTGTATTAGAGCCAGACATGTGATGATTGATCCTTGTATTACAGCCAGACACGTGATGACTGATCTTTGCATAACAGCCAGACATGTGTTGACTGATCCTTGTATTACAACCAGACATGTGATGACTGATCCTTGTATTACAGCCAGACATGTGATGACCGATCCTTGTATTACAGTTAGACATGTGATGACTGATCCTTGTATTACAGCCAGACACGTGATGACCGATTCTTGTATTACAGCCAGACATGTGATGACTGATCCTTGTATTACAGCCAGACATGTGATGACCGATCCTTGTATTACAGCCAGACATGTGATGACTGATGCTTGTATTACAGCAAGACATGTGATGACTGATCCTTGTATTACAGCCAGAAATGTGATGACCGATCCTTGTATTACAGACATTTGATGACTGATTCTTGTATTACAGCCAGACATGTAATGACCAATCCTTGTATTACAGCCAGACATTTGATGACTGATCCTTATATTACAGCGAGACATTTGATGACCGATACTTGTATTACAGCCAGACATGTGATGACTGATCCTTGTATTACAGCCAGACATGTGATGACCGATCCTTGTATTACAGCCAGACATGTAATGACTGATGCTTGTATTACAGCCAGAAATGTGATGACCGATCCTTGTATTACAGCCAGACATTTGATGACCGATCCTTGTATTACAACCAGACATGTAATGACCGATCCTTGTATTACAGCCAGACATTTGATGACTGCTCCTTGTATTACAGCCAGACATTTGATGACCGATCCTTGTATTACAGCCAGACATTTGATGACCGATCCTTGTATTACAGCCAGACATGTGATAACCGATCCTTGTATTACAGCCAGGCATGTGATGACCGATCCTTGTATTACAGCCAGACATGTGATGACTGATCCTTGTATTACAGCCAGACATGTGATGACCGATCCTTGTATTACACCCAAACATGTGATGACTGATCCTTGTATTACAGCCAGACATGTGATGACTGATCCTTGTATTACACCCATACATGTGATGACTGATCCTTGTATTACAGCCAGACATGAGATGACTGATCCTTGTATTACAAAAAGACATGAGATGACTGATCCTTGTATTACAGACAGACATATGATGATTGATCCTTGTATTACAGCCAGACATTTGATGACTGATCCTTGTATTACAGCCAGACATTTGATGAGTGATCCTTGTATTACAGCCAGACATGTGATGACTGATCGCTGTATTACAGCCAGCCATGTGATGACTGATCCTTGTATTACAGCCAGACATGTGATGACCGATCCATGTATTACAGCCAGACATGTGATGACTGATCCTTGTATTACAGCCAGACATGTGATGACCGATCTTATATTACAGCCAGACATGTTATGACTGATCCTTGTGTTACAGACACACAAGTGATGACTGATCCTTCTATTATAGCCAGACATGTGATGACTGATCCTCGTATTACAGCCAGTCATGTGATGACTGATCCTCGTATTACAGCCAGACATGTAATGACTGATCCTTGTATTACAGCCAGACATGTGATGACTGATCTTTGTATAACAGCCAGACATGTGATGACTGATCCTTGTATTACAGCCAGACATGTGATGACCGATCCTTCTATTACAGCCAGATATGTCATGACCGATCCTTCTATTACAGCCAGACATGTGATGACCGATCCTTGTATTACAGCCAGACATGTGATGACGGATCCTTGTATTACAGCCAGACATGTGATGACGGATCCTTGTATTACAGCCAGACATGTGACGACTGACCATTATATTACAGCCAGACATGTGATGACCGATCCTTGTATTACAGCCAGACATGTGATGACTGATCTTTGTATTACAGCCAGACATGTGATGACCAATCCTTGTATTACAGCTAGACATGTGATGACCGATCCTTGTATTACAGCCAGATATGTGATGACCGATCTATGTATTACAGCCAGACATGTGACGACCGATCCTTGTATTACAGCCAGACATGTGATGACCAATCTTTGCATTACAGCCAGACATGTGATGACTGATCCTTGTATTTTAGCCAGACATGTGATGACCGATCCTTGTATTACAGCCAGACATGTAATGACTAATCCTTGTATTACAGCCAGACATGTGATGACCGATCCTTGTATTACAGCCAGACATGTGATGACGGATCCTTGTATTACAGCCAGACATGTGACGACTGATCATTATATTACAGACATGTGATGACTGATCCTTCTATTACAGCCAGACATGTGATGACCGATCCTTCTATTACACCCAGACATGTGATGACCGATCCTTATATTACAGCCAGACATGTGATGACTGATCCTTGTATTACAGCCAGATATGTGATGACCGATCTATGTATTACAGCCAGACATGTGACGACCGATCCTTGTATTACAGCCAGACATGTGATGACCAATCTTTGCATTACAGCCAGACATGTGATGACTGATCCTTGTATTTTAGCCAGACATGTGATGACAGATCCTTGTATTACAGCCAGACATGTAATGACTAATCCTTGTATTACAGCCAGACATGTGATGACCGATCCTTGTATTACAGCCAGACATGTGATGACTGATCCTTGTATTACAACCAGACATGTGATGACCGATCCTTCCATTACAGCCAGACATGTGATGACTGATCCGTCTATTACAGCCAGATATGTGATGACTTGATCCTTCTATTACAGCCAGAAATGTGATGACTGATCCTTATATTACAGCCAGACATGTGATGACTGATCCTTATATTACAGCCAGACATGTGATGACTGATCCTTGTATTACAGCCAGACATGTGATGACCGATCCTCGTATTACAGCCAGACATGTCATGACCGATCTTTGTATTACAGCCAGACATGTGACGACCGATCCTTGTATTACAGCCAGACATGTGATGACTGATCATTGTATTACTGCCAGACATGTGATGACTAATCCTTGTATTACAGCCAGACATATGATGACTGATCGCTGTATTACAGCCAGACAAGTGATGACTGATCCTTGTATTACAGCCAGACATGTGATGACTGATCCTTATATTACAGCCAGACATGTGATGACTGATCCTTGTATTACAGCCAGACATGTGATGACCGATCCTCGTATTACAGCCAGACATGTCATGACCGATCTTTGTATTACAGCCAGACATGTGACGACCGATCCTTGTATTACAGCCAGACATGTGATGACTGATCCTTGTATTACAGCCAGACATTTGCTGAGTGATCCTTGTATTACAGCCAGACATGTGATGACTGATCGCTGTATTACAGCCAGACAAGTGATGACTGATCCTTGTATTACAGCCAGACATGTGATGACCGATCCTCGTATTACAGCCAGACATGTGATGACTGATCCTCGTATTACAGCCAAACATGTAATGACTGATCCTTGTATTACAGCCAGACATGTGATGACTGATCTTTGTATAACAGCCAGACATGTGATGACTGATCCTTGTATTACAGCCAGACATGTGATGACCGATCCTTCTATTACAGCCAGATATGTCACGACCGATCCTTCTATTACAGCCAGACATGTGATGACCGATCCTTGTATTACAGCCAGACATGTGATGATGGATCCTTGTATTACAGCCAGACATGTGATGACGGATCCTTGTATTACAGCCAGATATGTGATGACTTGATCCTTCTATTACAGCCAGAAATGTGATGACTGATCTTATATTACAGCCAGACATGTGATGACTGATCCTTATATTACAGCCAGACATGTGATGACTGATCCTTGTATTACAGCCAGACATGTGATGACCGATCCTCGTATTACAGCCAGACATGTCATGACCGATCTTTGTATTACAGCTAGACATGTGACGACCGATCCTTGTATTACAGCCAGACATGTGATGACTGATCCTTGTATTACAGCCAGACATTTGATGAGTGATCCTTGTATTACAGCCAGACATGTGATGACTGATCGCTGTATTACAGCCAGACAAGTGATGACTGATCCTTGTATTACAGCCAGACATGTGATGACCGATCCTCGTATTACAGCCAGACATGTGATGACTGATCCTCGTATTACAGCCAGACATGTAATGACTGATCCTTGTATTACAGCCAGACATGTGATGACTGATCTTTGTATAACAGCCAGACATGTGATGACTGATCCTTGTATTACAGCCAGACATGTGATGACCGATCCTTCTATTACAGCCAGATATGTCACGACCGATCCTTCTATTACAGCCAGACATGTGATGACCGATCCTTGTATTACAGCCAGACATGTGATGACGGATCCTTGTATTACAGCCAGACATGTGATGATGGATCCTTGTATTACAGCCAGACATGTGATGACTGATCATTATATTACAGCCAGACATGTGATGACCGATCCTTGTATTACAGCCAGACATGTGATGACTGATCTTTGTATTACAGCCAGACATGTGATGACCAATCCTTGTATTACAGCTAGACATGTGATGACCAATCCTTGTATTACAGCCAGACATGTGATGACCGACCGTTCTATTACAGCCAGACATGTGATGACCAATCCTTCTATTACACCCAGACATGTGATGACCGATCCTTATATTACAGCCAGACATGTGATGACTGATCCTTGTATTACAGCCAGATATGTGATGACCGATCTATGTATTACAGCCAGACATGTGACGACCGATCCTTGTATTACAGCCAGACATGTGATGACCAATCTTTGTATTACAGCCAGACGTGATGACTGATCCTTGTATTTTAGCCAGACATGTGATGACCGATCCTTGTATTACAGCCAGACATGTAATGACTGATCCTTGTATTACAGCCAGACATGTGATGACCGATCCTTGTATTACAGCCAGACATGTGATGACTGATCCTTGTATTACTGCCAGACATGTGATGACCGATCCTTCTATTACAGCCAGACATGTGATGACTGATCCGTCTATTACAGCCAGACATGTGATGACTTGATCCTTCTATTACAGCCAGAAATGTGATGACTGATCCTTATATTACAGCCAGACATGTGATGACTGATCCTTGTATTACAGCCAGACATGTGATGACCAATCCTTGTATTACAGCCAGACATGTGATGACCGATCCTCGTATTACAGCCAGACATGTCATGACCGATCTTTGTATTACAGCCAGACATGTGACGACCGATCCTTGTATTACAGCCAGACATGTGATGACTGATAATTGTATTACTGCCAGACATGTGATGACTAATCCTTGTATTACAGCCAGACATGTGATGACCGATCCTTGTATTACAGCCAGACATGTGATGACTGATCCTTCTATTACAGCCAGACATGTGATGACCAATCCTTGTATCACAGCCAGACATGTGATGACTGATCCTTCTATTACAGCCAGACATGTGATGACTGATCCTTGTATTACAGCCAGACATGTGATGACCGATCCTTGTATTACAGCCAGACATGTGACGACCGATCCTTCTATTACAGCCAGAAATGTGATGGCTGATCTTTGTATTACAGCCAGACATGTGATGGCTGATCCTTGTATTACAGACATACATGTGATGACTGATCCTTGTATTACAGACACACATGTGATGACCGATCCTTGTATTAGAGCCAGACATGTGATGACCGATCCTTGTATTTCAGCCAGACATGTGATGACTGATCCTTGTATTACAGCCAGACATGTGATGACTGATCTTTGTATTACAGCCAGACATGTGATGACCGATCCTTGTATTACAGACAGACATGTGATGACCGATTCTTGTATTACAGCCAGACATGTGATGACCGATCCTTGTATTACAGACAGACATGTGATGACCGATCCTTGTATTACAGCCGGACATGTGATTACTGATCCTTGTATTACAGCCGGACATGTGATGACCGATCCTTGTATTACAGCCAGACATGTGATGACAGATCCTTGTATTACAGCCAGACATGTGATGACCGACCTTTGTATTACAGCCAGACATGTGATGACCGATCCTTGTATTACAGACAGACATGTGATGACCGATCCTTGTATTACAGCCAGACATGTGATGACCGATTCTTGTATTACAGCCAGACATGTGATGACCGATCCTTGTATTACAGACATGTGATGACCGATCCTTGTATTACAGCCAGACATGTGATGACTGATCCTTGTATTACAGACAGACATGTGATAACTGATCTTTGTATTACAGCCAGACATGTGATGACTGATCCTTGTATTACAGACATACATTTGATGACTGACCCTTGTATTACAGACAGACATGTGATGACTGATCCATCAATTACAGCCAGACATGTGATGACTGGTCCTTGTATTACAGCCAGACATGTGATGACTGATCCTTGTATTGCAGCCAGACATGTAATGACTGATCTTTGTATTACAGCCAGACATGTGATGACTGATCCTTGTATTACAGCCAGACATGTGATGACATATCCTTGTATTACAGCCAGACATGTGATGACCGATCCTTGTATTACAGCCAGACATGTGATGACCGATCATTGTATTACAGCCAGACATGTGATGACATATCCTTGTATTACAGCCAGACATGTGATGACCGATCCTTGTATTACAGCCAGACATGTGATGACCGATCCTTGTATTGCAGCCAGACATGTGATGACCGATCCTTGCATTACAGCCAAAAATGTGATGACTGATCCTTGTATTACAGCCAGACATGTGATGACTGATCCTTGTATTACAGCCAGACATGTGATGACTGATCCTTCTATTACAGCCAGACATGTGATGAATGATCTCTGTGTTACAGCCAGACATGTGATGACTGATCCTTCTATTACAGCCAGACATGTGATGACCGATCCATGTATTACAGCCAGACATGATGACTGATCCTTCTATTACAGCCAGACATGTGATGACTGATCCTTGTATTACAGCCAGACACGTGATGACTGATCCTTGTGTTACAGTCAGACATGTGATGACCGATCCTTGCATTACAGCCAGACATGTGATGACTGATCCTTGTATTACAGCCAGACATGTGATGACTGATCCTTGTATTACAGCCAGATATGTGATGACTGATCCTTGTATTACAGCCAGACATGTGACGACTGATCCTTGTATTACAGCCAGACATGTGATGGCTGATCCTTGTATTACAGCCAGACATGTGATGACTGATCCTTGTATTACTGCCAGACATGTGATGGCTGATCCTTGTATAACAGCCAGACATGTGATGATTGATCCTTGTATTGCAGACACACATGTGATGACTGATCCTTCTATTACAGACACACATGTGATGACTGAACCTTCTATGACAGCCAGACATGTGATGACTGATCCTTCTATTACAGCCAGACATGTGATGACTGATCCTTGTATTAAAGCCAGACATGTGATAATTGATCCTTGTATTACAGCCAGACATGTGATGACTGATCTTTGTATAACAGCCAGACATGTGATGACTGATCCTTGTATTACAGCCAGACACGTGATGACCGATTCTTGTATTACAGCCAGACATGTGACGACTGATCCTTGTATTACAGCCAGACATGTGATGACCAATCCTTCTATTACAGCCAGACATGTGACGACCGATTCTTCTATTACAGCCAGACATGTGACGACCGATCCTTCTATTACAGCCAGACATGTGATGACCGATCCTTCTATTACAGCCAGACATGTGATGACCGATCCTTCTATTACAGTCAGACATGTGATGACTGATCCTTGTATTACAGCCAGAACTGTGATGGCTGATCTTTGTATTACAGCCAGACGTGATTGCTGATCCTTGTATTACAGACACACGTGATGACTGATCCTTATATTACAGACACACATGTGATGACTGATCCTTGTATTACAGCCAGGTATGTGATAACTGATCCTTGTATTACAGCCAGACATGTGATGACTGATCCTTGTATTACAGCCAGACATGTGATGACTGATCTTTGTATTACATGCAGACATGTGATGACTGATCTTTGTATTACATGCAGACATGTGATGAATGATCCTTGTATTACACCCAGACATGTGATGACCGATCCTTGTATTACAGCCAGACATGTGATGACGGAGCCTTGTATTACAGCCAGACATGTGATGACTGATCCTTGTATTACAGCCAGACATGTGATGACTGATACTTGTATTACAGCCAGACATGTGATGACTGATCCTTGTATTACAGCCAGACATGTGATGACCGATCCTTCTATTACAGCCAGACATGTGATGACCGATCCTTCTATTACAGCCAGGCATGTGATGACCGATTCTTGTATTAGAGCCAGACATGTGATGACCGATCCTTGTATTGCAGACAGACATGTGATGACGGATCCTTGTATTACAGCCAGACATGTGATGACTGATCCTTGTATTACAGACAGACATGTGATGACTGATCCTTCTATTACAGCCAGACATGTGATGACTGATCCTTGTATTACATCCAGACATGTGATGACTGATCTTTGTATTACAGCCAGACATGGGTTGACTGATCCTTATATTACAGCCAGACATGTGATGACCGATCCTTGTATTACAGCCAGACATATGATGACCGATCCTTGTATTACAGCCAGACATGTGATGACCGATCATTGTATTACAGCCAGACATGTGATGACCGAGCCTTGTAATACAGCCAGACTTGTGATGACCGATCTTTGTATAACAGCCAGACATGTGATGACCGATCCTTGTATTACAGCCGAACATGTGATGACAGATCCTTGTATTACAGCCAGACATGTGATGCCCGATCCTTGTATTACAGCCAGACATGTGATGACTGATCCTTGTATTACAGCCAGACATGTGATGACTGATCCTTGTATTACAGTCAGACATGTGACGAATGATCCTTGTATTACAGCCAGACATGTGATGACTGATCTTTCTATTACAGCCAGACATGTGATGACTGATCTCTGTGTTACAGCCAGACATGTGATGACTGATCCCTCTATTACAGCCAGACATGTGATGACCGATCCTTGTATTACAGCCAGACGTGATGACTGATCCTTCTATTACAGCCAGACATGTGATGGCTGATCCTTGTATTACAGCCAGACATGTGATGACTGATCCTTGTGTTACAGTCAGACATGTGATGACCGATCCTTGCATTACAGCCAGATATGTGATGACTGATCGTTGTATTACAGCCAGACATGTGATGACCGATTCTTGTATTACAGCCAGATATGTGATGACTGAATCCTGTATTACAGCCAGACATGTGACGACTGATCCTTGTATTACAGCCAGACATGTGATGGCTGATCCTTGTATTATAGCCAGACATGTGATGACTGGTCCTTGTATTACTGCCAGACATGTGATGGATGATCCTTGTATTACAGCCAGACATGTGATGACTGATCCTTGTATTACAGACACACATGTGATGACTGATCCTAGTATTACAGATACACATGTGATGACTGATCCTTCTATTACAGACACATGTGATGACTGATCCTTCTATTACAGCCAGACATGTGAGGACTGATCCTTGTATTACAGAAAGACATGTGATGACTGATCCTTGTATTAGAGCCAGACATGTGATGATTGATCCTTGTATTACAGCCGGACACGTGATGACTGATCTTTGTATAACAGCCAGACATGTGATGACTGATCCTTGTATTACAACCAGACATGTGATGACTGATCCTTGTATTACAGCCAGACATGTGATGACCGATCCTTGTATTACAGTCAGACATGTGATGACTGATCCTTGTATTACAGCCAGTCACTTGATGACCGATTCTTGTATTACAGCCAGACATGTGACGACCGATCCTTCTATTACAGCCAGACATGTGATGACCGATCCTTCTATTACAGCCAGACATGTGATGATCGATCCATGTACTACAGCCAGACATGTGATGACTGATCCTTGTATTACAGCCTGACATGTGATGACTGATCTTTGTATAACAGCCAGACGTGATGACCGATCCTTGTATTACAGCCAGACATGTGACGACTGATCCTTGTATTACAGCCAGAAATGTGATGACCGATCCTTCTATTACAGCCAGACATGTGATGACTGATCCTTGTATTACTGCCAGACATGTGATGGCTGATCCTTGTATTACAGCCAGACATGTGATGAGTGATCCTTGTATTACAGACACACATGTGATGACTGATCCTTGTATTACAGATACACATGTGATGACTGATCCTTCTATTACAGACACACATGTGATGACTGATCCTTCTATTACAGCCAGACATGTGAGGATTGATCCAGCCATGTGATGACTGATCCTTGTATTAGAGCCAGACATGTGATGATTGATCCTTGTATTACAGCCAGACATGTGATGACTGATCTTTGTATAACAGCCAGACATGTGATGACTGATCCTTGTATTACAACCAGACATGTGATGACTGATCCTTGTATTACAGCCAGACATGTGAGGACTGATCCTTGTATTACAGCCAGACATGTGATGACTGATCCTTGTATTAGAGCCAGACATGTGATGATTGATCCTTGTATTACAGCCAGACATATGATGACTGATCCTTGTATTACAGCCAGACACGTGATGACCGATTCTTGTATTACAGCCAGACATGTGATGACTGGTCCTTGTATTACAGCCAGACACGTGATGACCGATCCTTGTATTACAGCCAGACATGTGATGATTGATCCTTGTATTACAGCCAGACATGTGACGACCGATCCTTCTATTACAGCCAGACATGTGATGACCGATCCTTCTATTACAGCCAGACATGTGATGACTGATCCATGTACTACAGCCAGACATGTGATGACTGATCTTTGTATTACAGACAGACATGATGACCGATCCTTGTATTACAGCCAGACATGGGATGACTGATCCTTGTATTACAGCCAGACATGTGATGACCGATCCGTGTATTACAGCCAGACATGTGATGACCGATCCTTGTATAACAGCTAGACATGTGATGACCGATCCTTGTGTTACAGCCAGACATGTGGTGACTGATCCTTCTATTACAGCCAGACATGTGATGACCGATCATTCTATTACACCCAGACATGTGATGACCGATCCTTGCATTACAGCCAGATATATGATGAGTGTTCCTTATATTACTGCCAGACATGTGATTGCTGATCCTTGTATTACAGCCAGACATGTGATGACTGATCTATGTATTACAGACACACATGTGATGGCTGATCCTTGAATTACAGCCAGACATGTGATGACTGATCCTTGTATTACAGACAAACATGTGATGACTGATCCTTGTATTACAGATACACATGTGATGACTGATCCTTCTATTACAGACACACATGTGATGACTGATCCTTCTATTACAGCCAGACATGTGAGGACTGATCCTTGTATTACAGAAAGACATGTGATGACTGATCCTTGTATTAGAGCCAGACATGTGATGATTGATCCTTGTATTACAGCCAAACACGTGATGACTGATCTTTGTATAACAGCCAGACATGTGTTGACTGATCCTTGTATTACAGCCAGACATGTGATGACTGATCCTTGTATTCCATCCAGACATGTGATGACCGATCCTTGTATTACAGTCAGACATGTGATGACTGATCCTTGTATTACAGCCAGACACGTGATGACCGATTCTTGTATTACAGCCAGACATGTGATGACTGATCCTTGTATTACAGCCAGACATGTGATGACCGATCCTTGTATTACAGCCAGACATGTAATGACTGATCCTTGTGTTACAGCCAGACATGTGACGACCGATCCTTCTATTACAGCCAGACATGTGACGACCGATCCTTCTATTACAGCCAGACATGTGATGACCGATCCTTGTATTACAGCCAGACATGTGATGACTGATGCTTGTATTACAGCAAGACATGTGATGACTGATCCTTGTATTACAGCCAGAAATGTGATGACCGATCCTTGTATTACAGACATTTGATGACTGATTCTTGTATTACAGCCAGACATGTAATGACCAATCCTTGTATTACAGCCAGACATTTGATGACTGATCCTTATATTACAGCGAGACATTTGATGACCGATACTTGTATTACAGCCAGACATGTGATGACTGATCCTTGTATTACAGCCAGACATGTGATGACCGATCCTTGTATTACAGCCAGACATGTAATGACTGATGCTTGTATTACAGCCAGACATGTGATGACCGATCCTTGTAATACAGCCAGACATGTGATGACTGATCCTTGTATTATAGCCAGACATGTGATGACCGATCGTGTATTACAGCCAGACATGTGATGACTGATGCTTGTATTACAGCCAGACATTTGATGACCGATCCTTGTATTACAACCAGACATGTAATGACCGATTCTTGTATTACAGCCGGACATTTGATGACCGCTCCTTGTATTACAGCCAGACATTTGATGACCGATCCTTGTATTACAGCCAGACATTTGATGACCGATCCTTGTATTACAGCCAGACATGTGATAACCGATCCTTGTATTACAGCCAGGCATGTGATGACCGATCCTTGTATTACAGCCAGACATGTGATGACTGATCCTTGTATTACAGCCAGACATGTGATGACCGATCCTTGTATTACACCCAAACATGTGATGACTGATCCTTGTATTACAGCCAGACATGTGATGACTGATCCTTGTATTACACCCATACATGTGATGACTGATCCTTGTATTACAGCCAGACGTGATGACTGATCCTTGTATTACAGAAAGACATGTGATGACTGATCCTTGTATTACAGACAGACATGTGATGATTGATCCTTGTATTACAGCCAGACATTTGATGACTGATCCTTGTATTACAGCCAGACATTTGATGAGTGATCCTTGTATTACAGCCAGACATGTGATGACTGATCGCTGTATTACAGCCAGACATGTGATGACTGATCCTTGTATTACAGCCAGACATGTGATGACCGATCCATGTATTACAGCCAGACATGTGATGACTGATCCTTGTATTACAGCCAGACATGTGATGACCGATCTTATATTACAGCCAGACATGTGATGACTGATCCTTGTATTACAGACACACAAGTGATGACTGATCCTTCTATTATAGCCAGACATGTGATGACTGATCCTCGTATTACAGCCAGACATGTGATGACTGATCCTCGTATTACAGCCAGACATGTAATGACTGATCCTTGTATTACAGCCAGACATGTGATGACTGATCTTTGTATAACAGCCAGACATGTGATGACCGATCCTTGTATTACAGCCAGACATGTGATGACCGATCCTTCTATTACAGCGAGATATGTCATGACCGATCCTTCTATTACAGCCAGACATGTGATGACCGATCCTTGTATTACAGCCAGAGATGTGATGACGGATCCTTGTATTACAGCCAGACATGTGATGACGGATCCTTGTATTACAGCCAGACATGTGACGACTGATCATTATATTACAGCCAGACATGTGATGACCGATCCTTGTATTACACCCAGACATGTGATGACCGATCCTTATATTACAGCCAGACATGTGATGACTGATCCTTGTATTACAACCAGATATGTGATGACCGATCTATGTATTACAGCCAGACATGTGACGACCGATCCTTGTATTACAGCCAGACATGTGATGACCAATCTTTGTATTACAGCCAGACATGTGATGACTGATCCTTGTATTTTAGCCAGACATGTGATGACCGATCCTTGTATTACAGCCAGACATGTAATGACTAATCCTTGTATTACAGCCAGACATGTCATGACCGATCCTTGTATTACAGCCAGACATGTGATGACTGATCCTTGTATTACAGCCAGACATGTGATGACCGATCCTTCTATTACAGCCAGACATGTGATGACTGATCCGTCTATTACAGCCAGAAATGTGATGACTGATCCTTATATTACAGCCAGACATGTGATGACTGATCCTTATATTACAGCCAGACATGTGATGACTGATCCTTGTATTACAGCCAGACATGTGATGACCGATCCTCGTATTACAGCCACACATGTCATGACCGATCTTTGTATTACAGCCAGACATGTGGCGACCGATCCTTGTATTACAGCCAGACATGTGATGACTGATCATTGTATTACTGCCAGACATGTGATGACTAATCCTTGTATTACAGCCAGACATGTGATGACTGATCCTTGTATTACAGCCAGACATGTGATGACTGATCCTTCTATTACAGCCAGACATGTGATGACTGATCTCTGTGTTACAGCCAGACATGTGATGACTGATCCTTCTATTACAGCCAGACATGTGATGACCAATCCTTGTATTACAGCCAGACATGTGATGACTGATCCTTCTATTACAGCCAGACATGTGATGACTGATCCTTGTATTACAGCCAGACATGTGATGACGGATCCTTGTATTACAGCCAGACATGTGATGACCGATCCTTCTATTACAGTCAGAACTGTGATGGCTGATCTTTGTATTACAGCAAGACATGTGATGACTGATCCTTGTATTACAGACATACATGTGATGACTGATCCTTGTATTACAGACACACATGTGATGACTGATCCTTGTATTACAGCCAGACATGTGATGACCGATCCTTGTATTACAGCCAGACATGTGATGACTGATCCTTGTATTACAGCCAGACATGTGATGACCGATCCTTGTATTACAGACAGACATGTGATCACTGATTCTTGTATTATAGCCAGACATGTGATGACCGATCCTTGTATTACAGACAGACATGTGATGACCGATCCTTGTATTACAGCCGGACATGTGATGACTGATCCTTGTATTACAGCCGGACATGTGATGACCGATCCTTGTATTACAGCCAGACATGTGATGACCGATCCTTGTATTACAGCCAGACATGAGATGACCGATCTTTGTATTACAGCCAGACATATGATGACCGATCCTTGTATTACAGACAGACATGTGATGACCGATCCTTGTATTACAGACAGACATGTGATGACCGATCCTTGTATTACAGCCAGACATGTGATGACCGATCCTTGTATTACAGCCAGACATGTGATGACCGATTCTTGTATTACAGCCAGACATGTGATGACCGATCCTTGTATTACAGACAGACATGTGATGACTGATCCTTGTATTACAGCCAGACATGTGATGACTGATCCTTGTATTACAGACAGACATGTGATAACTGATCTTTGTATTACAGCCGACATGTGATGACTGATCCTTGTATTACAGACATACATTTGATGACTGACCCTTGTATTACAGCCAGACATGTGATGACTGATCCTTGTATTACAGCCAGACATGTGATGACTGATCCTTGTATTACAGCCAGACATGTGATGACCGATCCTTGTATTACAGCCAGACATGTAATGACTGATCCTTGTGTTACAGCCAGACATGTGACGACCGATCCTTCTATTACAGCCAGACATGTGACGACTGATCCTTGTATTACAGCCAGACATGTGATGACTGTTCCTTGCATTACAGCCAGACATGTGATGACTGATCTTTGTATTACAGCCAGACATGTGATGACCGATCCTTGTATTACAGCCAGCCATGTGATGACCGATCCTTGTATTACAGCCAGACATGTGATGACATGACCGAACCTTGTATTATAGCCAGACATGTGATGACTGATCCTTGTAATACAGCCAGACATGTGGTGACAGATCCTTGTATTACAGCCAGACGTGATGACTGATCCTTGTATTACAGCCAGACATGTGATGACTGTTCCTTTTATTACAGACAGACATGCGATGACTGATCCTACTATTACAGCTAGACATGTGATGACTGATCTTTGTATTACAGGAAGACATGTGATGACTGATCCTTGTATTACAGCCAGACATGTGATGACTGATCCTTGTATTACAGCCAGACATGTGATGACTGATCCTTGTATTACAGACAGACATGTAATGACTGATCTTTGTATTACAGCCAGTCATGTGATGACTGATCCTTCTATTACAGCCAGACATGTGATGACTGACCCTTGCATTACAGCCAGACATGTGATGACTGATCCTTGTATTACAGCCAGACATGTGATGACTGATCTTTGTATTACAGCCAGACATATGATGACTGATCCTTGTATTACAGCCAGACATGTGATGACTGATCCTTGTATTACAGCCAGACATGTGATGACTGATCTTTGTATTACAGCCAGACATGTGATGACTGATCCTTGTATTACAGCCAGACATGTGATGACTGATCCTTCTATTACAGCCAGACATGTGATGACTGATCCTTCTATTACAGCCAGACATGTGATGACCGATCCTTGTATTACAGCCAGACATGTGATGACCGATCCTTGTATTGCAGCCAGACATGTGATGACTGATCTAAGTACAGCTAAAAAGCCAAACACTAAGGAGGAGAACTGTGATGGACGTCCCCACATAACGTCTGAGAAGCTAACTATGAGATCTGTGATGGCTTGTTTAAATAACCATCCCTCATGTCCAAGGGTTGCCATAAATGTGTCCTGCATTTAGCAAAGTAATGTCTGTAATGTCAACACCTTCAACTTTTTTTGTTATTTTGTTTTGATAAAGCCTTTCTTATTTGACAGAGTTGGAGTGGGTATCCACTGACCTTCCTACATTGACACTAGGATGACCCTTGAATAAGGTCCCTTTCTTAATTCTTAAAAAGAATTAATGTCAGTAACTGCTGAATTATAATCAAGGCCAAGTGAATCTGTTCCCTTGGTGTATCTGGAATGGAGCTGAGTACAAAATGTTATGATGCCGTTAGTCTATACTACTTCTCTGACCTTTTCTTATGTACTGCACTTAGATATCACTATGTTGGAAAAGGGCACATCTGCATCCTAAGAGTTAATGCAGGATGGTATGAAAATATAATGGTGGGAGGACAATAACTAAGTACCGTTTATGGTGTGATCCTAGTTGTTGCTGCTGGCGTTTGGATTTACACATCTGTTCCTTTTCTTTTCCTTCTCTTCTGATGATGCTTCTTTTGTTTGTATTGCCCCGCCTTACATACTTGCAACAGGAAAGGTATATGGTGGGAAAGTTCCTTGAACACTTTGGAACAGCAGTGTGGATATGCTCTTGCTTGTTTTATCAATATATCAGAGCTTGGAAGGGATACAAATTTATGTTCCCCTTCTCTGTAAGAGCCCAAGTTTGCTGCCTGGAGTACTGAGGCTTCCCTAACTTGCTGACAAGTGACATATCAGGAGAGGTGTGTGTCCTTCTCTTTTCTAAGTTTCTAGGTCTAGCACTTTAAGACCTTTGTGAATGAGAATGAAATAAGAAGCTCATGTTCAAACGTATACATCTAAGAGGTGACCCTTAATGTTTTCAGGAAAGGATTTCTCCTAACCCATACAAGTCTGTGCAGAGTAGCAGAAGGGACAGAAGGTCTAAAACTGGCATATCTACTGTGTAATAGCCACATCTTATGATAAGGGTTAACATTCACTTTTTTGTCAGGTCTTTTTATTAAAATTTTCAATGTCTAACAAAAAACAGCTCTAAGGTCCTTTCTGTTAAAGAACCATTAGCATTGCTTTATACTAGGTTATATATTGGTCAGGACCTCACCTTGGGATTGCAGTATGTGGGGCTTGTAATTAATGGACTTTATGCCATCAGCATTGCTTTATACTAAGTTATATATTTGTCAGGCCCTCACCCTGGGATTGCAGTATGTGGGGCTTGTAATTAATAGACTTTATACGATCAGCATTGCTTTATACTAGGTTATATATTTGTCAGGACCTCACCCTGGGATTGCAGTATGTGGGGCTTGTAATTAATAGACTTTATACCATCAGCATTGCTTTATACTAGGTTATATATTTGTCAGGACCTCACCCTGGGATTGCAGTATGTGGGGCTTGTAATTAATGGACTTTATACCATCAGCATTGCTTTATACTAGGTTATATATTTGTCAGGACCTCACCCTGGGATTGCAGTATGTGGGGCTTGTAATTAATGGACTTTATACCATCGGCATTGCTTTATACTAGGTTATATATTTGTCAGGACCTCACCCTGGGATTGCAGTATGTGGGGCTTGTAATTAATGGACTTTATACCATCAGCATTGCTTTATACTAGGTTATATATTTGTCAGGACCTCACCCTGGGATTGCATTGTGTGGGGCTTGTAATTAATGGACTTTATGCCATCAGCATTGCTTTATACTAGGTTATATATTTGTCAGGACCTCACCCTGGGATTGCAGTATGTGGGGCATGTAATTAATAGACTTTATGCCATCAGCATTGCTTTATACTAGGTTATATATTTGTCAGGACCTCACCCTGGGATTGCAGTATGTGGGGCTTGTGATTAATGGACTTTATACCATCAGCATTGCTTTATACTAGGTTATATATTTGTCAGGACCTCACCCTGTGATTGCAGTATATGGGGCTTGTAATTAATAGACTTTCTGCCATCAGCATTGCTTTATACTAGGTTATATATTTGTCAGGACCTCACCCTGGGATTGCAGTATGTGGGGCTTGTAATTAATAGACTTTCTGCCATCAGCATTGCTTTATACTAGGTTATATATTTGTCAGGACCTCACCCTGGGATTGCAGTATGTGGGGCTTGTAATTAATAGACTGTATACCATCAGCATTGCTTTATACTAGGTTATATATTTGTCAGGACCTCACCCTGGGATTGCAGTATGTGGGGTTTGTATTTAATGGACTTTATGCATAGAGATGGAGATACACACATTGTATTCTCATACTTTTCTAACATTCTAATGTCTTTGCCATTTGGAAAGGTCTTTAGAGCCACTTCAGTTTTAGAAACATTTGATGACGTCACTGTTGTGATCACAGGTTCATGGGTTTGGTGAATGATCTCAAAGCCTACTGGCCAGTGAGGAAATATGGAATGGCTCATAGAGTCATGGATTTGGTGAACAATTTCAATTCCCACTGGTCAGTGAAAAGATACAGTGGGGCTCATAGGTTCATGGGTTTGGTGAACACTCTCAAGGTTTACTGGCTATTGAGAAGATAGGGTGGGGCTCGTAGGTTCATGGGTTTGGTGAACAATTTCAAGGCCTGTTGGCCAATGAGGAGATATAGTAGAGCTTACAGAGTCATGGATTTGGTGAACAATCTCAAGGTTTACAGGTCATTGAGAAGATAGTGGGGTTCATAGGTTTATGAGTTTGGTGAACAGTCTTAAGGCCTATTGGCCAATGAGGAGCCTGATACCCCTAATCACATCTTGGGAAGTTCATGTCCCCATCTAATCATCCATTTATGTTTTGAAAGTATGGACTGTTTAATTGAGAGAATAACTTTTTTCCATAGCCATTGTACTCTTTAAGATATAAAGCCATCACATTTCACAGTATATTTTATAATAATTTTTATTAAAACTTTCAATGTCTAAAAAAAAAATATCAGCTCTAAGGTCCTTTCTATTAAGGAAACATCAGCATTGCTTTATATATTTTTTTTCAGGACCTCACCCTGGTATTGCATTATGTGGGGCTTGTAATTTATAGCCATTATGTATAGAGTTGGAGATGTATAGATTTTCTTCCCATATTTTTCTGCTATTCTGTCTTTGCCATTTGAAAAGTTATTTAGAGCCACTTTATTTTTAGAAATATTTGAAGAAATTACAATTGAGGTAATAGGTTCATGGATTTGGTGAACGATTACAACGACTACTGGTTATTGAGAAGATACAGTGCGACTCATAGGTTCATGGGTTTTGTGAACATTCTCAAGGCCTGCTGGTCATTGAGAAGATACGGTGGGGTGAAAGAACAAATAGAGCACATCATACTTCAGCCTATTATTGTCAGATATCTACTTTTATACACATCTGATTTCAGTTATAAAGAAAGTGAAAAAATAACACTTCTAGTAATTCATTCTAACTTGTTATTCCTACAAGGGCCCTAGACAGACTATAGTGACCTACTGTACACAACTCTGAAGTCTGTAAGGAAAATGAAAGAAATAATGACCACAGTATCTCGAGCCCCAACTCTAACAACAGCAATTACTGTGGGGTCAGTTTTAGACTAGGTGGGGCCCCACAGTTGAGGACCCTACCAAGCCACTTACGTAGCTAGGAATGATGACCCCCAGAAGCTCTGAATGCATTTTATATCTTATTCTCTCACTACTCGGGAGATGTATATATGCACCCACCACTGGTATGTACACACACACACACACACACACACACACACACATGCAAGGATAAACACAGCAATGACTGTTTTAACACTGCTTGTGACTCTATCTATCTGCAACCTCTTTTTCAATTTTTTTTTGCACATAGGGTTGGGGTATCATATCGACAGTGGTAATCATCAAGAGCCAGTGTTCACATCACCTGGTGGCCAGTCCTGCAACAGGTTGTTTTTCCACACCACACACACATGCATGGTCACACCTTTGGCCAATTCAGAGTGTCCAACCTACCTACTGCATGTCTTTAAAAGGTGGACGGAAAATGGAGCACATGGAGAAAATCCACATGAACATATGGAGGACTGTGGTGACTCTTCACAGAAGGCACCCCGGACGAGAACTGAACTTGAATGCAGACAGGAGATCCAAGTTAATCAGTAAGCATTTTTAGAAACACAATTCAGAAATGTATTGGCTCTCGGAATGATTCAAAATACCTTTACTATATTCACCATAACTAGATTTCCTGACAGAGAGCCTGATTTCCTGGCTGTCAGAAAAAATTCCTGACAAGTGGCAACCCTAGCAGTCAGACATCCTTGAGGGCATGTACATGTAATCTTGTACTGTGGTAGGCTGGCATTTGACACTCTCTCAACTTTATATATTACTGATGGGCAGTAAGTAAAAACTGACAAAACAGTGACAGACCTTGGTGTCCTTGTAGTCAGTGACTTTTCATTGGATATCATATCACTACTATGATCTGCTCTATCAGACAGGTAGTTGTATGTTAGTATACAGCTCTTACCAGGCCATTTATAGAATCCTATGCAATGTTATGTAATCTACTCACCATTTGTTACAGGTGGAGAAGATACAAACATTCCTTACTCAGAGTGCTTCAGGGATTATCTTCTAGTCAAACACTATAGTAACTTTGGCCACGCTATATGCTTTCACCATCTCAGAGGACACCTGTATTTGACACAGAGAGCATTAAGGGACCCCCTACTTAAAATGTACCTTGGTCCTATTAAAAAAGATTATAAAATGTACTGTGAAATGTGATGACTTTATATCTTAAAGAGTGCAGTGGCTATGAAATAAACTCCCTCTCTCAATTAAACCCATCCCAACAGTGCATACTTTCAAACCATAACTTGATGATTATATGGGGACATAAACTTCCCAAGATGTGATGAGGGGTATTAGGTTAATCATTGGCCAATAGGCCTTCAGATTATTCAGCACACCCATGAACCTATGAGCCCCACTGTATCTTCTCAATGACAATTAGGCCTTAAAATTGTTCACCAAATCCATGACTCTGTGAGCCCTACTGTATCTCCTCATTGGCCAGTAGGCCTTAAGATTATTCACCAAACCCATGAACCTATGAGCCCCACCGTATGTTCTCAATGACCAATAGGCATTGAGATTGTTCACCAAACCCATGAACCTATGAGCACTACCAAATATTCTCAATGACCAGTTTGCCTTGAGATTGTTCAACAAACCCATGAACCTGTGAGACCCAATGTTTCTTCTCAATGACCAGCAGGCCTTGAGATTGTTCACCAAACCCATGAACCTATGAGCCCTGTCTGCCCTTTTCCCCACCATAGCGTGATCTTGGAGTTTGTATACATAGTTAGGGGGTGTGTGGGGCAAGGCCCCCACCTGGGTTGGTTTGAAATACTGTGGTAGGGCACACAGGGAAGTGCTAACCAACTAGGGGGTTCGATGTTCAGCGGTTCGATGGAAGTTCCATTCAATGGATGAACGTAAACCTTATTAACTCTCCCCAAAGACAAGATCTAGTCCTTTGGGATCAGATTCATGAATTCATACACAAAGTATAAACAATCTGTATTCAGGAACATCCCTATCACATATTTTGTGCTATCTATTCACTCAGAAAGATTAGGCTAAGTGTAAATGTAGTCTATACATTAAGGGTTGTTGTTGTGTCTTTCGGATTTTTCCCGGTTAGGGGTCGCCACAGCGGAACTCTGGTCCGCTAATGATTGGCAGTAGATTTTTACGTGCCGAGTTGCCAGCCCTGACGCACAACCTTCCACGAAGGTACGCCCATTCACGCATGTCTCTACACAGAAGACGCTCTTGCTGAGAATCAAACCAGACAACGTTTTACTTTGAGGCGACAACGCTACCGCAGCACCACCACCGCAGTAGTCTATACATTAAGGGTAACATTTATTAATCCTCTCCAGTTTTTAAGGTTGCAAGAAAAACAGTAGGGAAAACTAAAATTAGAAAGAAGGTGGGACTTATGCGTGTGTTGTCTATTCACTCAGAATGGTGTACACTTAGTGTAGGCTTTAATGAATTTGTCCCTCTGTCTTATGGTGTCACTATTTATTTATTTTATTTTACTATTTATTACATTTGGTAACCAGGAAAGTCCGACTGGGCTAGGAGCCCATTTTCAGCGGATGCCCAGGGAGAAAAGTTCCAAAAATAGTACAATAAATTATTTTGAATATAAAGAGCAGTATTCAGTTTACAGTAATGATATGAAGTTAAAAACACTCAATATAGTACAAAAGTTAAGTAAAAGCTAGTACAAAATATGCATGTTACACAAAAATATCATTGCTAGTCCAGAATGTTTGAGATTCCCATAGGATGGAATTATGTATATAGCAACATAACAGCGTTGGTAAAACATTGTTAGAAAGGAGGGATTAAAGAGAGAAAATTTCGATGGAAGGAAACATGGAGAAGCTGTAGCAGTGGGAAGGGGTGGGATGAGCATAAGTGCCACTACCTCTCAACCTCTTAAAGCAAAAAATCTGCGCAAAGCCTAAATGATGGGGGGACAAATAGGGACACATTTTAACTATTGCTCTTACAAGCTTAGAACATTGATAGATTAATAGGTTTTGCATTCGCATGAATTTTCTGAAGGATGTGGAGTCTTAAACTCAAATATTTCTCATTATTTAATGACTTCAATCCTCAGCTATTTACCAGAAAGGTGCAGATTTTAGGAGGAACACACCAAAATATGAGGCAAAACTCTGGACATTCTGCGAAAATCTGGACAGTTGAGAGGTATCCAGAGCCAATTATTGGCTAGGTAGTTGAGTAGTTGTTGTCGGAACATGAACTGTGTGTAAATATGACAGTGAAGGTACAAATCCTCGAATGCTCTGCCTAAGAAAGAAAGAAAACTGCATCTCGTTTATATTCTAAAAATAAAGGTTTTTACTTAAATCCCATCAGACCTTCCTAGTGAGTACCCCCAATTCACATATCAAGGGATGGAAGTTCCCCTGATGTAGTCTTGCTAGGACTGTACATGTCTTCTCACCCTTCCAAGTGCTTTAATGGCTGGGGATAGGTGGGTGCATTTTCAGGAAAAAAAGCATGTTATCCACTAATTAACACAGATTAAGTTTTTTGCCATGTTTATTATAAAGTACGATCATAAAAACTACACATTAATAAATCAGTATAAAATACTAAAGAAAACATACACACTTCTGAACATGCCTTTAACCATGGAAGTCAACTACACGAGCAGAGCTCCAGCTTGATGTCGTGGATTTAATGCCAGGAATGAAGAGACAACTTTGGGATTCACTCATTCATTTATTAGGTCATTCATTCACTAATTCTCTGATGCCCACTTTCTCCAATTCAGGGTCATATGACAGCTGAAACCTATCATGTGAAGCAAAAGGCATAATGCAGACATTGGAAACAAAAGGAGAGGTTATCTGCAATACTAAAGAATTTAACTGCAAAAATGTGCTGTAGTCCAAATATACATAAATATTAATCTTGACAATGACATATTAAAGTCTTGGGTTTAATAAACATTGCAATTTTCATTATTCTGACTTTCAGTATAGCAGTTTCTTCAGAGCACTGTTTGTAACCATACATAACAGTGACAGGTATGGTTACAATCTAATCAATAAATGCAGCTTGTTTCAGCCTTCTGCATACACTGCATTTGTGCAAAGGGGGAACTGATAAAATACAATGGGTGAGCTGACATTATAACAAGGTGGCACGAGAAAGGGCAGGGTGAAAGAAATAGAAATCTAGGAAGATTTTACTTAGGGAAAAAACATGAATAACAACACTGTTGTACACTATCCAAGATTGAGTGGATGTTTAAAGAATATACCTGTATATTTAAATGATGTGCATTAAAGTAATGGCTAGCTTATTAAACAATTTATTTTACAGACCGTCACCAGTTGTTCATTTCTTTATCTTTCTTCTTTTCTTTCCGTATTTATTTCATTATTTTGCAAGTCTCGTCTTCTAAATTATCTGTGTTTAAGAGATAGAATCTGTATTATAATTGGCTGGCGAGAATCCAGAGCTTTGAAGTGTTTTACCATGAAATGATATATTAGGCCTGCTGAGTCCTGGTGCATTACTAGCTCTGATAATCGTTTGGTACAGTATCAGACAGGAGATGAGGACATGATAAACACCAGCTTCATGAATGCAATTATATATGTATTGTTGTAGCCATAGGAATTAATGCATTGATACAGGCCTTTGCTGAATCCTAAAAAAAAATTCTTGAAATAGCAGAAATCTAAAGTAGAACAAACAGAACAAGTTGCATTCTGAAAAAGAAAAAAGCAATCCCAATCTTAACTGAATAACAATATAAGCATTTGATTAGCTAGGACAAATATATATTTCTATTCAAAGGACATTTGCAAATTATTAAATTCTCAGATCACAAGGACATATACACCGAATGCAGGTTTAATACACATCTTCTTCTTCTTTCGTCTTTTCCTGGTTAGGGGTTGCCACAGCAGATCACCTGTCCGCTCATGATTGGCAGTGGAGTTTTACGGTGTCGAGTTGCCAGCCCGGCGCCCAACCTTCCACAGAAGGCACACACATGCATGCACTCACACCTAGAGCCAATTTAGAGTGTCTAATCCACCCACAGCATGTCTTTGGGATGTGGGAGGAAACTGGAGCACCCGGAGGAAACCCACGCGACCACAGGGAGGACATGCAGACTCCGCACAGAAGGCACCCCAGCCAAAGATCAAACCGGAGAACCTCTTGCTGTGAGGCAGCAATGCTAACTGCTACACCACCATGGCTGCCCATTTCTACTTCTAAGACATAATGGAGTGAAATCCTGTACTACTATTCTGTTTCTTCTCTTCTGTACAATATATGCTACAGTCTTCATTTTTTTTCTATATACAGTTGTACAGTTCAACATTATCAATGGCCATATAATGCTTGTAGTGTTAATTTTACTTGATTTGTCATTATGTATGCATATTCTTTGTGTATTTCTTCGGTCTGTAAAATGTCACTCTCTAGAGCTTTTTCCCTGCGCCTGCACAGAGGTCTCAACTTAATATATTTTTTAGGATATTCAAGAAAAAAAACTGCAAAAGTCTTGATACAATCCTCAGAACTTGAACATACTACTACTGTACATGCCAAAGAATACAACCATCTATATAATGGCAAGCACATGAATACTATTACACGCACGCTGTAACTCAGGAATACTATTACACGCACGCTGTAACTCAGGAATACTATTACACGCACGCTGTAACTCAGGAATACTATTACACGCACGCTGTAACTCAGGAATACTATTACACACACGCTGTAACTCAGGAATACTATTACACGCACGCTGTAACTCAGGAATACTATTACACGCACGCTGTAACTCAGGAATACTATTACACGTACGCTGTAACTCAGGAATACTATTACACGCACGCTGTAACTCAGGAATACTATTACACGCACCCCGTTACTCAGGAATACTATTACACACGCTGTAACTCAGGAATACTATTACACGCTGTAACTCAGGAATACTATTACACGCGCTGTAACTCAGGAATACTATTACACGCACGCTGTAACTCAGGAATACTATTACACGCACGCTGTAACTCAGGAATACTATTACACGCACGCTGTAACTCAGGAATACTATTACACGCACGCTGTAACTCAGGAATACTATTACACGCACGCTGTAACTCAGGAATACTATTACACGCACGCTGTAACTCAGGAATACTATTACACGCACGCTGTAACTCAGGAATACTATTACACGCACGCTGTAACTCAGGAATACTATTACACGCACGCTGTAACTCAGGAATACTATTACACGCACGCTGTAACTCAGGAATACTATTACACGCACGCTGTAACTCAGGAATACTATTACACGCACGCTGTAACTCAGGAATACTATTACACGCACGCTGTAACTCAGGAATACTATTACACGCACGCTGTAACTCAGGAATACTATTACACGCACGCTGTAACTCAGGAATACTATTACACGCACGCTGTAACTCAGGAATACTATTACACGCACGCTGTAACTCAGGAATACTATTACACGCACGCTGCAACTCAGGAATACTATTACACGCACGCTGTAACTCAGGAATACTATTACACGTACGCTGTAACTCAGGAATACTATTACACGCACGCTGTAACTCAGGAATACTATTACACGCATGCTGTAACTCAGGAATACTATTACACGCACTCTGTAACTCAGGAATACTATTACACGCACGCTGTAACTCAGGAATACTATTACACGCACGCTGTAACTCAGGAATACTATTACACGCACGCTGTAACTCAGGAATACTATTACACGCGCTGTAACTCAGGAATACTATTACACGCACGCTGTAACTCAGGAATACTATTACACGCGCTGTAACTCAGGAATACTATTACACGCACGCTGTAACTCAGGAATACTATTACACGCACGCTGTAACTCAGGAATACTATTACACGCACGCTGTAACTCAGGAATACTATTACACGCACGCTGTAACTCAAGAATACTATTACACGCACGCTGTAACTCAGGAATACTATTACACGCCGGCTGTAACTCAGGAATACTATTACACGCACGCTGTAACTCAGGAATACTATTACACGCACGCTGTAACTCAGGAATACTATTACACGCACGCTGTAACTCAGGAATACTATTACACGCACGCTGTAACTCAGGAATACTATTACACGCACGCTGTAACTCAGGAATACTATTACACGCATGCTGTAACTCAGGAATACTATTACACGCACGCTGTAACTCAGGAATACTATTACACACACGCTGTAACTGCTACTGCGGATCATGTGCAATAGGCAGTGACTTTACCTAAGCATACAATGACCAACGTTTTAATGGTGTGGAATGGAAAACTGCTAAGGAAACAAGACTGAGTAATTAGCAGACAAAACTAGGGAGACACAACAAAGCTGGAAAAAGGATGCTTCAAACTGTTGCTGATATTCCAGGATATAAAATAATTTGAGGAAGGACACCTGTTTTAAACTAAGCAGCTAAACATACAACTTTTTCTCCGTCTGGTAAACTGCGTGATTTCTCTTCATCTGTCTTACCGCCCCAGTACAATCCCCTGATCTCATTACTTTGCCTATCACTCAACAATACTGTTGGCCTACCTACTACTGAAGTACCAATTAAAATAAGCAATGTATTTTTTTTCCCAAAATGTTTCGGTTTAGGTAAATAATGCATTCCTTAGTCAAACAACTAAAAGTAAAGACATGCCACTAGCTTACATGAACATCTGTAGTATACAGCCTCAGTTAGAAATATGGTCTGATCAGTAAAACTTTAAAGTTATTGCCATTGCAGAGTCCTGGATGAAAGAAACTTCCAGCATTCCTACACAGTTCCTTAACAAGTATTTGCTGACAAGGGACCTGGCACTAGGCACAAAAAAGTTGCACATTTGCTCATACATGAGGAGGAGAACCTGTCCCCACTACTGCTGAGCAGTAGCAAGGTAACCTTGCGAATTTCCTTTGGTGGTCACGTAAAAGATAATTAAACAGACTAGTCACTGCACATCAGCTATCACAGTTAATCTCAGATGTTATCAGACCAAGCCCCAATACTAAAAACATCTCCTGACTTGATGTGGTTATAACTAGCATACCAGATAAAATGAAACAGCTGCAGATACTGTCAAATTCCCAATGCAACCGCTGCCTTGCACGCTCTAAGTTTATAACGTTAAACTGACTAGATAAATTCATTATTCTTACAACCAGAGTAATCCATGATTCTGCTGCAGGTGCTTTCTTTCCAGAACTACCGATGGATCGGAATGCCTACTATCAAAGTACTGACCCCCTAATAGCCCTCTTTCTACAGCCTCCTCTCTCCCATTCAGAGAAACCTTTAAGGTTTAATACAAATGAAGGAAAATAAGGCTGTTCTACTCATAGCCGGCCTTAGGCATAGGCCAACTAGGCGGCCGCCTAGGGCGCCACTCTAGCAGGGGCGCTTTTCCAGTATTTATTTAATGTAGGTAGACCAGGATGGGGGCACCGGGTGGGGTGGTGGGGGGTGCCGTGGAGCCCTTTTGCCTAGGGCACCAGTTGACCTAAGGCCGCTCCTGTTGCTGTCACAGTAAAGGAATACACAGCATGGGTCAGCTGCTAATGTTTTCTCTCATTTGTGAGAAGTATTCAGTAATGGTAATATTATATTCACAAGCACAGTTCAGCAAATTAGCAAACAATAAATGCGATCATATATTTCAATAACATAGAGGATTATGACGGGGTCTCCGACAGTAACCCATTTATTATATGTTCGAGACATGGTGGATGCCAAGAGATTCACTGCTTGAGAGGTGAATCTTGGAATCCATGTTGAGCACACATAATTACAGATTATGATAGGTGACCCAGTCATAATTGTTTGTAGGGCACAAAGCTTTATCTATTCTTTGTACAGTATACTAGAGTCATTAAAAAAGCACCAAGTGTTTTGTTGGCTTTCAAAGCTCTAAAGCACGAAGGGAATACTGTCAGAAAGAAAGTGTAACTCAGTTTCTTATGTCTACTCTCACCTTCCATGGTTCTCAACTGTCCAGATTTTCAGAGAACGACCAGATTTGTACCTTATATGTTTGGTCAGTTTCTCATAAAATGTAGTGTTTTCAGGCAAATCACTGTGGACTGAAGTTAATAAATAATGACGCACATTTGGGTTCCAAACTTCATATCCTTCAAAAAATCCATGTCAACACAAATCCTGTTATTCTAGCAACTTTCTTAGCATATACAAGGAAGTCAGAGACCTGTTGCCAGCACAGACAGCAGGGAGAAAGAAATCTTCACTCTCTTGCTGATCAGTACTGGAGATTTGAGTTCCTAGCACGAGACCTGAGCTTAACTTAAGCAGGGGATGTTGGTTGTCAAGACAGTTGATCCTGCTATAGTAGTGTTTAACAGATTTGTCTATTTCTGAATATTAGAGCATAATTAGGCTCCATGCACTACAGGTTGTTAAAATGTAAGTGACAGAGTTCAAGTCTCAATAATAAGTTATTAAAGTGCAGGTAATATCTTTCCAGACATCTTATTTTAAAATAGTATTTATTAGCAGCTACATTGTAGATTGATTTTTAGTTGTTTATTTTAGTTCATTCATTTGTTAACCAGAAATGTAAAGCTGGGAAGTTCCATTTTCAGTGGATTCCCAGAAAGGTAAGCTCAGCTACAAAGAGCAATGATAAATACTTACCCAGAACATTACATATCCAAAAGAAAAGCAGTCAAATAGTCTTAAGGTAAAGATATGTCTTATAAATAGTATGTAAGATTAGATTTCACTTAAATGTAGTTTGTTAGACATAAATATAGTATTCTCCTTACACTGGCCTAGAAATGCAGCCATATTCAAGCAGACATATATCTTCATTTTACATTTTACATGTAGATTCAAAAGAAAGGAGTGTTTCAGTAACCTTCAGTCAAGAATACAAAATACAATGTGCTAACAGAATCTGCAGTGCATTAAGTACAAGCAGGCTTAGGAGCCAAGGTTAAAAAGGCGTGTAGAACTTGTAGGAAAGTTGCAAGGTTTTGGGTTTTATTACGACAGATACAGTTAGTTAGACAGTTCGGACTGATACAAAGAAAATCATTACAGTGCAATCCACAGACGTTTGGTACAGACACTTAAGAGTGAATACAGAATTCAAGTCAAATATCCAGCTTTCCAGAATATTAATTATATCATTCTGGAGTCGGGGAAAATAAATAATTCCGAGTATAATGAGTGCAGATGGCCAAAATGATTTAGTCTATTTCAGTTTATCAGCATGGTTATTGGAGACAGCAAGATTTGATTTTGATATTATTGACAGTTACCTCCACTGTACATAATAAAACATTTTTAACCAAACTATAGTGCATGCAGACTTTTATTCTGAATGATACAAGAATATTTGGCACATAAAGGCGAGACCGCCACCTGTTCACCACAGTTCTGGGTAATTAACAGTTAAAGGCATTCATTCCAGCCACATTCTAGTTTCCTTCAGTTATTTCCAGTTCATTCCAGTATTCTATGGAACCTTCAGTTTTTACACAGTGCATTGCCAAACTATTTCAGTACTAAAGCTATGCTATACAATGTTGTGACTCAACAAGAGGAGATAACATACTTGATCTCATCATCACGAACATGGGAGTACAATGTTCAACACCGGAAGTATACCCCTCACTGGTGAGATCAGATCACAAACTAATCTCGCTGGAGGTCCTCATCCCACCCCCACCTGAAATAAAAAAGACCACAGTAAAGAACTTCTCAAAAGCCGACTTCACACTTCTAAAGACTAGTGTGGTCTCCTTTAAGGCCCCCGAGCCGGCGGAAAACAGTACTCAAGCCGCTAAATCACTTACAAACACCTTCTACCAGCACCTGCAGGACTGCATGGATAAGGCAATCCCAAACAAAACAAAGACTCTTAGTACCAAAGGCAAGCGTCCAGTCTGGTGGACCCCAGCCATAAACAAACTCTACAATAAAAGGAGGAAGCTACTACAAGATAGAGCAAAATCCTTAAAAGGTAAGACACCCTTGATCACTATAAGTAAAAAACTAAGAGCTCTCATAAAATCATCCAAAGCAAATTTCGAGAGAAAAATAGCTAAAGACTCAAAAGACAATCATAAGGCCTTCTTTAGCTATGTTAGAAACCTAGGAGGAAACTCCCAGATATGCTCAGAACTAGTTCAAAATGATGTGAAGATTACTGATCCTACAGACATTGCCAACATACTGGCTGACAGGTTCAGTGCAAACTTCTCCCCTCCCCAAAAGGAGAGATATCTATACCAAACGATTGCAGCCCCTAAACATCTCCAGCCCAAGTGAGAACTGCTCTCTCCAAAGCAAAAACACAGCATCCATGGGACCTGATGGTGTCCCCAGCTGTGTGCTCCACGAACTCAATGAGGAATTAAACCCACAGCTAGGACAGCTGTTTAATCAAAGTCTTACCTCTGGATACGCACTCCAGGAGTGGCGCACTGCAACTGTGGTCCCACTTCACAAAGGCGGTGCCTCCACCGACCCTGGAAATTACCGGCCCATTAGCTTGACAAGCCTTATCTGCAAAGCCATGGAGAGGATCATAATGGACCTCATAAATAAAGACATAGGGAATTTGCAGACTTTGGATCCAACCCAGTTTGGCTTTGTCAAAGGCAGATCATGTCTTTTAAACTTGGTTGACTTCTTCGAAACAGTCACCAAAGCCATTGACGAGGAAAGGCAGTCCATACAGCCTACCTCGATCTGGCTAAGGCCTTGATACAATACCCCACTCAGGTATCATTGAAAAACTCATCAGCTTAAATGTTAACCCATACATCACAAGATGGGTTGCAAACTGGCTGAGTGACAGAACCCACAGGGTCAGAGTTGCTGGCGCCATGTCAGACTCAAAACCTGTCACAAGTGGTGTCCCACAGGGCTCAGTCCTGGGCCCACTCTTGTTTAGCATCTACTTTTCCAAAGTACAAGCAAACACAGGAGGGTTATGGCTGACAAAGTTTGCAGATGACTGCAAACTGGGCCATAGTAGAAAACACATCTGACACAGATATCCTTCAGAAGGGTCTCACAGAAACGGATAACTGGTGCCAGAGCCACGGCCTGAAGTTAAATGCCAAAAAATGCATTGTCATACCCTTTGGGAAAAACAAGGTTACCCCTAGCTACCAAATAGGTGGCAATCCACTGAGCACAGAAGAAGTTATCAGGGACCTGGGGACCCAGGTTGATAGTAGTCTGTCATTCGACACCCATGTAGCTAAAGTAGTTAGGAAGACCTTCTACATTGCCCACCTTATCATGAAGGGATTCTCATCTAGATCAAGGGAGGTCATAGTCTCCCTTTACTCATCACTCATCAGACCAATGATTGAGTACAATGCCCCATTCGGGATGTATCTGACCCGACACTTGCAGCAGCTGGAGAGGCCACAAAAGTTCCTCACCAAAAGGATAAAGGGTCTCAAAATCTGTCCTATGCTGCCCGACTGAAAGAACTCCAGCTCTATTCAGTCGCCACCGCTTGCTCAGAGGTGACCTTTGCCTAACATACAAGGCCATGTCAAACCCAGATTTGATGAATATGCTTCACCTCAAAAAATCTAGATCCATCAGAGCCACAAGGGGGGGAGACTTAAACCTCAACACGGCTATTAATAGGCGTGCTGGAGGGATAGATTCATCACCCAAAGACTCCCTATGCTGTGGAACAAAATCCCGGTACATGTGAGGCAGAGCACCTCGCTGGCCTTGTTCAAGAGAAATCTTGACCAATGGATGGGAGATCGCAGATATACCCCAGGGATTACCTCAGTGTCACTGCTCGACAGAGGCACAGCAAAATAATGGGTATAGTTCCCCATACTAAAGGGGTGGCGTAAGCCACAAAACGATGGGCTAGGCTTGTAAATGCCCTCGGGCAGATAGCCTAGTATGAACCTATGAACCTATGAACTAACAGAAGGGATAATACATCAAAAATGGCTGATTACAATGAATGCACTGCATAGAAACTATCCTGTAAAGTATGTTAACCAGGCTGTTAAAAATAACGAGTAAATAATAAAATAACAGAAGAAAAGGAAGGTTGATTATGGATGTAGAATTATAAGTACTGTATAGCATAGAATATTATGATCAGGTCACCAGTCATAAACAATCTGTTAATGTCTTGATTCAAGAAACTCACCTTGAGAGGAACAAGACAAGTTTGGACTTTGTGGAGTATTTTGAACATGTGGAGTCTGGCTCTGAAAATCTTGAAGTGTTTTCCCATCCCTCAGGTGAACACAAGGGTATGGTGATATTTATAGGAAGGGTTCAATACTAAAATACTTGATACTTGGAGTGGGCACACTGGGACATTAGCAGGGTTTAAAGGATGGGTGGTCGCTTTACTGTTTGCAGAGGAGTCCCTTTAAATTCTTCCAGGATACAGTGTCTTCTTTGTGGAACTGAAATGTGTACTGGAAAAAAAGACTACAGGAGCTTCTTGGCAAAGCTGTAAAAAGGTGTGTAGGACCAGTGTTGGAGTTCTACATGGCACTTATTTTGAGCAATGCCAAATCCCACTGACAAAACTCATACGACTGATTTTTCATTGGGCATACTGTAGTCCTCTTAGCTAGACAGCATATTTACTACAACTGACATGAAAATCTGTTGAATACTGGTACTAATTTATGAGGATATATGCACTTGAAAGTTGTTGTGGGACCTGGTTTTACTAGGAGGTCCAGCAGAAACTGTTTAAATTGATGAAAGTTTACTAATGAGAGCAAAGTAAAATAGAGGATGTAATCTAGCAGTTACTGATAAATGGTTCCTAGGTATTTATGACTGTAGAAATGGAGACACAGCAGGATGCCAAAACTCTCCTACCTATTATACAAGCTCATGTGTTGCCTGGAAGTAAAATCATTACAGATGAATGGTGGAATCTCCAACATCTGTGGAATGAACTATGTCCATAGAACTGTTAATCACTCATGTTATTTCATAAATCCAATAACAGGAGCAAATAAAAATGCAGATGAAGTTTACTGGTCCAAGGATTAAAAAAATCCAAGGCAATTAATGGTACAAGAACTGAAATGGTTTCTTCCTACTCAAATACATCGATGTAGCAAAACAGATGTATTTCAGATTAAATGACTGCCTTTGAAAACATATTTGAGCACTTCTGACAAGTACCAGGAGCAGGAAATGATGGAAAATCCTAGAAAACAACCCACATGACTGCTTCATTTTATAAAATATTTAATATTTGCAAAAGATTTAAATATTATTATATTTGTACAGTATTATCATTTGCTTTCTTTTATAAATGTTTCAGTTACATACTTAATAAACTTGATCTAACCTATTTTTATTTTTGAAAATGTAAAGTTTTCTTTTAGCTTTCATTTTATAACTTTAGAAAATATTTAATATTTGTAAAATGATTAAAAATTTTTATTATTATATTATATTATATTAATGCAGTTACAATTGTTAGAATTTTGTATTGTCTGAAAAAGCAGTCTGTAACTGTGAAAGCGCTTACATTTGGATTCCATTAAAGACGTTTATGCTTTTCCTGTTGGTTGTTCTGTAGAACAAGCTTTTTATCTGGTGTATCTTTGTGCTGTTGTGCAATGTTAGAATTTTGTTAATTCATGTTTCTTTTATATGAATTTCACTTATGTACTTAAATTTGATACTTAACATATTTCTGTTTCTGAAAATTAATATAGTTTTAATTTAGTCAATAGTTTACACATTTTACATGGTGTTACAATTTAAAAATGCTTTATTTATCTTAAATGTTCAGTTAAATATATGTCAAAACATGGGAGGAGCTAGCGATTTGACATTTCACATTATGGGCTGTGCTTGTGATTTGCCATTTCACATTATGGGTAGAGCTTGTGATTTGATGCGTCACATAATGGGCACTGCTTGCGATTTGACATTTCACATTATGGGCAGTGCTTTCAACTGTGCCTTCTGGTGTGTCTTAAAATAAATATTCACTGATGCTGCTGCTCCCAAAATGTGATAAACTCTTGGAAGAATATTTTTGGGCTTATGAACAGATCTCAAATTTCTTGAAAGGAAAAGAATCACATTTGTGGAATATTTGAAAGCAAGAAGTAATTATCAAAAAGAAAGCAGTTTAAGCGGACTGGGAATATTGGAAAACATCCCAGATTGTGAAAAGATACAATTACATTTTTTTAATTACCAAATGGTAGAAGTATACTGCTTGTACTTGGACATCCATTTTCTTATAAAGAAATTCAGATTTTGAATAGTTTGGCAAAGATTAAGTACTTTATTTAGCAAGGGACAGAGTGTTTACTTGAGCTTGAATTATGAGTCAGAGATGTGCTCAGACCAGAGTTTCCTTTAGGACCTTGTGATCTGAATAAGACTTTTCAACAGTCTCACTGAGACTGATCTATTTACAACAGACTGCTAGGCAAGTATAACAGCTATGTTAGAGAGTTGATTATTTTAAAAATTCTAGTAAAATTCCCTGGTAGGGCTGTGATTGGGCTATGAAGATGATCGATAGTTGACTGTGTTAGCAGTCTATGATGATAGGAGGTACAGACAGCACAGCTAGCTAGAATTTTGTAAATAATTATATGTCATTTGTGACTATCAAACTGATTTATACTGTACATGATGCTTGTGTTACAAATATATTAGAACTGTATGTCGTGTGTATATCAAACTGATTTGTACAGACATTTGTGTTTGAAATGTATCTGCAGTGTGCCCTGCTGGGGAGAACAGAAAATGTACATGCACTATTATAACTGTTTAAATGTACATGTTTTAACAGAGGAAGCTGGAAAACAGGAGGTTAACCTCAGTCCAGCAAACTTTAAAATATATCTGAAATTAAATCAGTTTATGGGCTAGGCCATAAAGATGCTATCTCACAGGTTTCAATGCAGCCAGAGACACAAAGTCTGTACTAGGAAGCTTTCTGTATTGTCTTTGGGTAAAATAATTACTACGAAGGAAGAGTGGAGGTATAAAATTGTTTTATGACTCCCAGAACCTGCCACAGGTCTGAGTAAAAGCCCATGTGTATGTATTTTTATCGGTAGATGCTAAATCCTGCCAGCTTCCAGAAATGGGGGTTTGCATGAGAATTAGAAGTCAGATGACCAGAAGTGATGCCATTCTGCAAGCTATCCAAGAGATAATATTTTAGATATTATTTTGAGAAGTCTCTTAGTGAGACTGAACATTCTGTATTCTGTCTTGGCCCTGACAACAAGAAGGACAATTTACCACATCATCTGCCTTACTCTATTAAGTAAGTAGGGAATAGTGATTCTCTTAGATTCAGTCAGAAATATAGTGAAGCTTAGTTTAGATATTGTTTTTCTTAATTTGGCTGACGCTGTCCTGCAATGTTATTCTGAATATTTCCTGTGATTTTGAACTCTGATAATTCTGATTGGGGATCTGGAGAAGGAGAGAGGAAGCATCCCCTGGACTGACTGTGTTCCCTGTGTGCTCTTAAGGGAAACTGTACTTGATGGAGAGAGATGCATTTGGAAATACTGGGTGTGTACCTGTTATCTTACCAGTGAACATTCCCCACAGGAGCCAGTGGTGAGGATTGAAGCTCCTTGATCACTGGCCCAGAGGTGGAGGGTTATCACATATTGTTAGCAGTAGTGGGATCTCCACATCACATATTGGTGAACAATGGTGTAGATAATAAACTTCTGTAGCCTGTAAACAGTGGTCACTAAAGAAGGTGTTTGTACTCTCAAGCAACCACATGGTGAACATTCAGAGTTTCATATCACAATAGTTTTATTTATTTACTTTTGTTAGCTTAGATAGTCAGGGGGAGAAGACAAGGATGTCAGCAGAGGATGATGGCAAGCTGAGATGTGCCAAGCCAGAGGACTGGCGCATGTCAACCTGACGAAAGGGGAAATGACTATAGCCTTAATCACAGCTGCATCACAGACCAGCAACCAGGAAGACAGCCAGACTGGCACTGGGGATATACAGCTCTCAGAAAATGGACAGTTCAACTTTTCCTCAGAGGACTTAAAAATCCATCTGGAGTTAGAGACTTGAACTGGAGGACAAACATTTGGAACTAAAATCAGCAGAGAGACTGCAGCATTTGCAGGCTGAAGAAAAGGAGAAATAGATGGAACTAGAATCAGAGTAAAAGCAGCATTTGGAGGCTGAAGAAAAAGAGAGACTCAGACATCTGGAAGCTGAAGAAAATGAGAGGCAGTGGCAACATGAAAAGGAAATGCTGACTCTTTGCCAGGCTCATGGAGATAACGGAAAAGGGAGTAACTGTACCCCAAAAGCAATAAAGGTCAGTAAACTTCTTCCTCAGTGCCAAGAATGTGATCATTTTGACAGTTTTATTAATTTTTGATATTTATTCATATGTTTGAAAGAGTATGCAAACAGTATAATGTTGACCGAGGGCTTTGGGTACAGTTCCTCAACCCCTTACTCCATGGTAAAGTTGTAACTGCTGTTTCTACATTGTCTGATACTGATTGCTTAAAATATACTACAGTTAAAAATTGTTTATTGGAATGTTTTAACTTAACACCTGAAGCTTATTGAAAGTTTCGTGAGCACAGACGCAAGACAGATGAAAGTGTATGTGATTATATTGCTGAACTAAGCACTTATTTTCATAGGTGGGTGAGTGGGTGTCAGGCCACCACTTTTGAAAAGTTCAAAAACAATAACTGAAAAGTTGGAAAATAATAGAACTTGAATAAAAAACGCAAATGAGCCAAAATAATACCAAATTTCATGTTAATCTTCACATCAAACAGTAAGCGCGTTCGTCACCCTGGACTTCCTCAGACTGCATAATGTGCTTAAAATTAATGGAACTATTCATCTCATTCCAAATTAATCATGTGATTTAACAAGTCACATGATTTAGCTTTTTCCTTTTTAAAAAAAGCAGTGAACTCTTTTTTATCATTTAACCCCGGTGGGTAATAGGAGTTCAATTTAACCTGCCATAAATACTCTTTTCAACTTAATTCAGATTCAGCATCAAATTTAACTTCAAAATTGATTACTTCATCCAACACACAAAATTTAAAATCCACTTTACAACCGTTTTCTTTATAATGTTTGCCCATTGCGTTTTTTTCATCGTGCATGTGAACAGCATACTTGTGCTCATACACCCTCTCATATAACTCCCTTGTAGTACGCCCTACATAATAGGCTTCACATGATTGACAAATAATTAAATATACTATAAACCTAGATTTACATGTATATTTTCCTTTTAGGTGTACAATAGTAGTTCCTATCTTAATTTCTTTTACACCTGTTAAATACTCACACATATTGCAGTTCATACATTTTACCATACCTGGAGTTTTACATACTGGCTGCCTATTATTCAAGCTACTCTGGAATATATTTTTAAAGCTCTTTCCTCTTTTTTGCACAAATACTGGTCCTTCTCCTATTTTTTTCCTCAACTTCAGCACTGCATTTTAAGAACTTCCAATTGTTAGTTATAATGTTCTTAATTGCTCCAGAATCTACACTATTAGTAACTTGCATGGCTGTTTTAAAGTCATTTTTAGCATTATTTTTACCTATCTCATGTGTGGCTCTTCTTTCAAAAGTTTCTTTAAAAATTGTTAATACATCTTCTTTGGGATTTTCCTCTTTCTAGAAAACTCTTACATAAGCTACTACATTCATTTCGGATTTTTTCTTCATCGCCAGTTAAACAATATATTCTTTCCAACTGACCCCTTACTATATTCATTTTCGTACTTTTAGGGTGCATACTATCAAAGTGCAGATATGAATTGTTCTGCACATTTTTCTTATAAATAGTGGTAAGCAACTTATTCTTTTCTTTATACACAGTTAGATGCAAAAAATTAATATACTCTACATTATACCCAGATGTAAATTTCAAATAGCCACATACTCCATTCAAATAGGTTAAGAACTCGTCGAGCAATTTCTACTCTCCTCTCCAAATCATAAATGCATCATCATCAGTATCATATTTTCAAAACTAAGTTTATGGAACGCATTGTGTTCTATAAACGTTTTATTGATGATGCATTTATGAAGTTGAGAAAAAAATAGGAGAAGGACCAGTATTTGTGCAAAAAAGAGGAAAGAGCTATAAAAATATATTCCAGAGTAGCTTGAATAATAGGCAGAAAGTATATAAAAATCCAGGGATGGTAAAATGTATGAACTGCAATATATGTGAGTATTTATTAACAGGTGTAAAAGAAATTAAGATAGGAACTACTATTGAACACCTAAAAGGAAAATAACATGTAAATCTAGGTTTATAGTACATTTAATTATTTGTCAATCATGTGAAGCCTATTATGTAGGGCGTACTACAAGGGAGTTGTATGAGAGGGTGTATGAACACAAGTATGCTGTTCACATGCACGATGAAAAAAACGCAATGGGCAAACATTGTAAAGAAAACAGTTGTAAAGTGGATTCTAAATTTTGTGTGTTGGATGAAGTAATCAATTTTGAAGTTAAATTTGATGTTGAATCTGAATTAGGTTGGGAAGAGTATGTATGGCAGGTTAAATTAAACTCCTGCTACCCACCAGGGTTAAATGATAAAAAAGAGTTCACTGCTTTTTTAAAAAGGAAAAAGCTAAATCATGTGACTTGTTAAATCACATGATTAATCTGGAATGAGATAAATAGTTCTGTTAATTTTAAGCACATTATGGAGTCTGAGGAAGTCCAGGGTGACAAAAGAGCTTACTGTTTGATGTGAAGATTAAAGTGAAATTTGGTTTTATTTTGGCTCATTTGCAGTTTTTATTCAACTTTTGAAAAGTTGGCAGACATTTAGGTAAGGAAACAAGCCCTTAGCACTTTGCCTGAGGACATGAAAATCTGGTTGGCAGACAGGGAATGGAACTCTGCAGATGACTTAGGGAAAAAAGGAGACCTATACCTAGCTAGCAGGGCTTCACTGTACAGGCAAGAGATATCCAGTGCTGCACATGGGTACAAGGGAACCCATGGTGGGCAGCCTAAACCACCCCAACAAAGCCTGCCAGTAACAGGAGAAGCCACTAGTTTAGATACACAGCCAGGATCAAGGGTTAAATGTTTTAAATGTAACCAGTGGGGCCATGTGTCATACAGTTTTCCCAGAGACGAGGTGGGGAACAAAAGGTTGGGCAGCCAGCAAGTGGGAATAACAGAATGTCAGTGGTTAGTAGATGGGAAACAGGCCACTGGTAAGAGAGGCACAGCCTCTGACCTAACTATTGTGAAGCCTGCAGTGGTAAAGATGAGCACTACTTGCTTGGGCAGTCTACTCCAGTCAGAGCTTTAGGAGGGACCCCATTCCAAATACCTTTGGCTATGTTTCACCTTGACTGGGAGGATGGAAAAGGAAGCAAGCAAGCAAGTAGGTGTGTTTGAGGACATCCCTGCAGATGTCCTGGGAATGATTTTGATAATGCAGTACCTTGTGTGTATGCAGTTACATGCAGTCAGGCTTGGAGACAGCCATGTGGGTCTGTTAGCCTGAGGGGTACCCACACAGAGTGAAAACATGAAGCCAGGACTGGTGAGTTGGCTACTACAGGGAGGGAGCTACCCTGTAGCAGTGAGACTGAAGGTGAGCCACAGCTGCTAGTGGGTACTGATGTTTCCTTGGACAGAGTGACTGCAAGGGCAGAAGTGAGTAGTAGTACCCAGGCTGACAGTGAGGCACTGCTGTCAAAGGATACCAAACATCCTGTGGAAGGAGAGCTGGGAAGGGTTACAAAGAGAGAGGTGATATAGGCTCAGCTCTCAGACCTTAAATTACAAGGCTTGAGGGAGGTAGCTAGGGAGGTGCCTGATTCTCAAGGAAAAGGGGATTCCGTATACTGGAACAAAGGGTTACCATATAGAGAATGGACCCTTGAGGGAGGGCCAGAGGGTAAGAGAAAATAGCAGTTGGTAGTGCCCAGAGCCTACCATCTGGCACCTCTAGCCAGAGCCCATGGCATTCCCTTTGCAGGTCATATGAGCATAAAGTGTACCAAGAGACATATTATGCAGAACCATTATTGTCCTGGGATTTCCAGGGATGTAATAAGGTATTGCAGGACCTGTGAGCAGTGCAAAAAAGTAGACAAGGCAAGAGACAAGGTCAAAGCTTCTTTGATGCCTTTGCCTGTGATTGAGATGCCATTTCAGAGGGTAGCTATGGATATTGTGGGGCCTCTGAGTATCCCAAGTTCCACAAGGGAATAAGTATATCCTAGTGGTAGTAGACTATGCTACCAGATACCCTGAGGCGGTGGACCTGTCCTCCACTGAGGCAGAAAAGGTGGGAAATGATTTGTTAGAAATTTTCAGCAGGGTAGGTTTCCCAAGAGGAATACTGTCTGACAGAGGTGCCAATTTTATGTCAAACCTGCTGGCTTGTCTGTGGGAGCACTGTAGGGTGAAGCACTTAAAAACCACCCCCTATCACCCCCAGACTAATGGTCTGGTGGAGAGGTTAAGCTCTACACTAAAGACCATGCTACAGGCATTTGCTGACCAATTTAAGAGGGAGTGGGACAAATATTTGTCCCATGTGCTGTTTGCTTATAGAGAGGTACCCCAGGAATCCACAGGTTTTTCACCATTTGAGTTGCTGTATAGGCATTGGGTGAGGGGACCTCTAGATCTGATTTGGGATGAGTGAGAGCATGAGTGTGAATCCCACAAGGAGTCTGTTGTAGCATATGTCCTAAACCTCAGGGCAAGGCTCGTGGAACTCATGGGCTTGGCCCAGGAGAAACTGGTAGAAGCCAAACAGCAGAAAAAGGTCTGGTATGACAGGAATGCTCGAGCTAGAGAGTATGTTGTGGAGCAGCAGGTGATGGTTCTCATTCTTGTCAGACACAATAAACTGCAGCTTGGGAGGGACCCTTCAAAGTGGTAAGGAAGGTCAGTGCTGTTAACTACATGGTAAAACTGCTAGGCAGGGCCGCAAATTGTACCTTGTTAACACTATGAAATTTTGGCATGATAGTGAGACCCTTATGCTAAATATTTGTAGTAGAAGGCAGGAGGAGTCTGAGGGGGATCTGTGGCTACAGCAAGCCAGCCAGAAAAATCCCAAGTTACTATGGTGGAGCTTAGGGTTGCAGGCATATGATATGACAGTGCAGCACTGTACTGGGGTCAGCAATGACAAGGCAGCTGGGATCTCTTGACAGGGTATGGGGTAATATATTCCAAGACAGGCTCATTCCTCTCAAGCAACATTTCTCAAGGGGCACTTGAAAAACTAGCTTGAGTCTTGAAGGGGGAGAGGTGTGATGATAGGAGGTACTGCCAGCACAGCTAGATGGAATTTCTAAATAATTATATGTCATTTGTGAATATCAAACTGATTTATGCAAGATGCTTGTGTTACAAATTTATTATAACTGTATGCCATGTGTACATCAAACTGATTTGTATAGATGTTTGTGCTGAAAAGGTATTTGGAAAGTGCTTGTGTTTGAAGTGCATCCACAGTGTGCCCTACTAAATAGAACAGAAATGTAAATGCACTACTGTAACTATTTAAATGTATATGTTTTAACAGAGGATGCTGGAAAACAGGAGGTTAACCTCAGTCCAGCAAACTTTATAATATATTTGAAATGAAATCACTTGATGGGCTAGGCCATAAAGATGCTATCACACAGGTTTCAATGCAGCCAGACACACAAAATTTGTGCTAGGAAGCTTTCTGTATTGTCTTTGCGGTGAACTAATTATTACTCTGGAAGAGTGGAGGTATGAAATTGTTTTATGACTTCCAGCACCTGCCACCGATCTGAGCAAAAGCCCTTGTGTGTGTGTTTTTACAGGTAGGTGTTAAATCCTGCCAGCTTCCAGCAATAGGGGCTTGCTTGGGGACTAGAAGTCAGATGACCAGAAGTGATGTAATTCTGCAAGTTGTCACAGAGGTAATATTTTAGATATTATTTTGAGAAGTCTCTTACTGAGACTGTATATTTTGTCTTGGGTCTGACAACAAGGACCATTCAAAATATCATTACCCTTGGTCTATTAAGTAAGTAGGGAATAGTGATTCTCTTAGATTCAGTCAGGAATATAGTGAAACTTAGTTTAGATATTGTTTTTCTTTATTTGTCTGAGGCTGTCCTGCAATGTTACTTTAAATATTTCCTATGATTTTGAACTCTGATATCACTATGAACTGATATTTAGTATTTCTTGTCCTTTTATTATGTATTATTAAATATAGTTAAACCTTTCTTTGTGGCTGATCTTTGCAGAGATATTTAAGTTTTGAAAGTATTTGTGTATTTATTTGGTGACATTGTGTGGGTCACTCCTAATAGCATTGCTCTTGGTCAAACTACCATTTGTATTAATATTAATTTCACTCAGTAAAATTGGACACCCTTTGTTATTGGCCTTAAAGTAGCTGGCAAGTGGTTCTGGTGACAGTGATAACTACCTTATAGTCTGGGCAAAAGGGGGCATAGCTAGTAAACCTGTGTCTGCCTTTTCCAGGTGTGTGTGTGTGTGTGTGTGTGTGTGTGTGCAAATCAAATATCAAAAAAGTGTGTGTGTCAGCTACTTGTTCAGGGGCACGAAACATTGATTAGAGAGAGCATTGGAGGACTTGGCTTGGGACCCTGGATACGGACTCAACTCTATAGCTGCACCAGTTGGGAGTCTTATTGGTGATCTGGAGAGAGAGGAACTAGCCCCTGGACTGACTGTGTTCCCTGTGTGCTCTTAAGGGAAATGGTGCTTGATTGTACTTGATGAAGAGACCTGCATCTGGAAATACTGAGTGTGTACCTGTTATCTTCCCAGTGAACGTTGCCCACAGGAGCCAGTGGTGAGGATCAAGTCTCCTTGATTACTGGCCCAAAGGTGAAGGGATGTCACAGAGTTGTTCACTACTACTAGTAAATGAAATGGATTTATATGCACATAAGTACTAACTTTAGGATTCAGAATAGGTTTTAAGTTATTGATTTTAATTTATCTCATAGCATGTTGATTTCATGTATGAATGTATAACAATCACTAGCAGTTTTTGTTTCAGACTTATATTGTTAAATTGTGTAAAGAAGTTATTACTTGTTAGCTAATAAATAATTTTTGTCAGCTATTAACCGCATCAAATCAATGCTTTTAGTGAACATCTATTTAAAAAAAATAATGAGCTCTGAATTCACATTTACAGGAAGCCAGTGAAGGCTTCATTGGCTAATGAGTCCCTGGTCCTAGGACGTATACATAAGCATACCAGAACTAAGAACTGGACCTTATTAATTCTAATATAGACCAGCAGAGAGACACTGTATATAATAAGGAATCTGAGTTTATGAGAGAAAACAGGCAAGGCTGGCTTATATAAACTAGCAAGCCCTCCTGTACCTTTATGGCATCTGTCAGCACTATGACTACAGCACTCAAGGGGGATGATTTCAGAGTACTTACCAAAATGCTTTATGTAAGTTTTCAAAACCGTTAACTATTCACGTGATAGAGATTGCACTGGCTTCGATGATGTGACTTTGGTTTTGATTTCTCAAACTTCTGTTACTGAAATTTTATTTATTTTTTATTTATACTTTGTTGACTGGGTTAGTCCCATTTTTGATCAGTCACCCATTTTGGGGTTCAAGATAATATCAACTAATGGGCCAAAACTTGGATAGACATCACCTGAACAAAATGAGATGTGACATTGGGGAGAATGTTGGGATATTATAGATGTGCATTGTTTCCACTGTCTGATACAATGTCTCGTGGACTTGAGTGTAGTAGTCTGACTGAGGGACCATGTGTCTGACTTACATGGACTGACAACTGTATGAAACTTTGTAACAAGAATGGCATCTGAACTTTTGTAACATAATGTAGCATTTGTTCAATAGTGAAAACAGCAGTGATATCTGATTACATCACAGTCTGCATAGAAAGCAAAACAAATAGCCAGAGGGTGACTAGTATCAGGCTAATCTTCTGATGACTTGTCAATGCACATTATGTTTGACACTGACTGGACATGAGGCTTCTTAATTAATCAAGACAAAATTCAGTGTGGCCAGAACTCATCAAAATAAGGAATGAAAAGGTGTTGCTTCTCTATTCAAAAAAGAAAACCAAATTCTGCTTAGGTGTAGTTATGAACTCTGCCCCACCTATTATCTTATATAACCAAAGTTTAGCCCACAAAACCTAGACAAAAAGGGAAACAAAAATTACACCTTTAAACTCAATGTTTCGATTAATTGGTAACATGAGCTGTAACACAATTATTCCTTAGGTTTCTCCAATGTGTTTGCAAGCTTTGAGAAAATACAAGACAATGTAACTTGAGGGGGGAGGCTGAGATAAGCATGGATACCTGGGATGAGTCATGCAGGCTCCATGCCACAGCACAGAGACCCTCCAAATTTTCTAAGTATCCACTAATGCCCAGACAAGTGTGTGGTTCAAGAGGGTTGGTCACTGGTAAAAAGTATGGTATGTGGTGCTTGCTGTAGAATAAATGGACAAACAGAGATTAGTGTCATGTTGCCGAGAGGGTGTCAAGAGCTTCCAGTGAGCCAGTGTAGTTTATTCTAGTAATGAATGAATGATTCAGGTCAGCTAATCTTCTTGTATGAAGGCACATGGTGTAGGACCCAGTGGAGATAAATTTCTTGTGGAAGTGTGTGCAGATCTTAATACGAACAGATACAGTCACCTTCTCAGTATTTTATCCACAATATATTTGAAAGCCGAGAATAATTTTTTTTTTTTTTTTGTCAGACAATTTAGTTCTTTCCATGTGACCATCAATCTCTCTGGCTAGAGCAGTCAGCTATTTGAAGCCGTATTCTATTTTCCTGAAAAGAAGACTGGAAGTGCCCAATCAGGATGAGGTATTTCAAATTTGCAAAAACTCATCTGAATAATTTACACAGCTGAGATTTCATTACACATAGTCAGGCATCTGGGACAGTCTTATGCTTTCTCACTGCTTCTATCTACCTGACATGCTGTTTGATGAGGCATTTACAGTTTCCCTCAGCTGTACAAAGGACATTTCTACCAGGGTGCATCTTTGTTTGATTTAAATAATTCTTCATTATTGTATGTTTTATAACCTACAACAATCACAGCTTGGTTTGGCAACTACCCATCTTTCAGTTGTGGAGTTTTTAGATGATGAAGGTTATAATTTGTTCTGTAAAATAGTAAGCCTGCATTATGTTTTCTATATTTTATGTTTTTCATATTGATCACTGCTGCAGTAGGCTTAGCTATACGAGTTATATCCTGCCAAGTGTATAACAGCTAGCCAGCTTCCAAAACTTCAAGGCACCTTCCACACACCCAAACTGTGAAGAACCTTGAGCTGAGCTGACTAAAAGACAAACTGTGAAGAACCTCGAGCTGAGCTGACTAAAAGACAAGTTTGTACATGAGGTCCTTCAAAGCTTTACTGCCGCCAAAGAGTACACTAATCTGAGGCTTTTGAGGATCAACAGTCAGCTTGTGCTTTCCTTGCCTGTGATTGCGGAGCCATTTCAGGGGGTAGCTATGGATATTGTGGGGCCTCTGAGTACCCAAAGTTCCACAGGGAAAAAGTATATCATAGTGGTAGTAGATTATGCTACACAATATCCTGAGGCAGTGGCTTTGTCCTCCATTGAGGCAGAAAAAGTGGCAAATGCTTTGTTAGAGATTTTCAGCATAGTAATTTTCGCAAAAGAAATATTGACTGACAGAAGTACCAATTTCATATCAGACCTGCTGGCTTGTCTGTGTAAGTACTGTGGGATGAAGCACCCGAAGACCACCCCCTACCATCCCCAGACTAATGGTCTTGTTAAGAGGTTAAACTCTACAGTCAAGTCTATGATACAGGCATTTGCAGACCACGTTAAGAGGGAGCGGGACAAATATTTGCCCCATCTGTTGTTTGCTTACAGAGAGGTTCCCCAGGAATCCACAGGTTTTTCACCCTTTGAGTTGCTGTATGGGCATAGGGTGAAGGCAACTCTAGATTTAATTTGAGATGAGTGGGAATGCGAGTGTGAATCTCACAAGAAGTCTGTTGTGGTATATGTCCTAAACCTCAGGACAAGGCTCAGGGAACTCATGGGCTTGGCCCAGAAGAACCTGGCAGAAGCCCAACAACAGAAAAAGGTCTGGTATAACAGGAATGCTCAAGCTAGAGAGTATGCTGTAGGGCATCAGGTAATGGTTGTCATTCCTGTCAGACAAAACAAGCTGTAAGCAGCTTGGGAGGGACCCTACAAGATGGTAAGAAAGGTAGGTGATGTTAACTACATGTTAGAGCTGCTAGGCAGGAGACAGGAGCACAAATTGTACCATGTTAACATGATAAAACCTTACCATGATAGGGAGGCCCTTGTGCTGAGTATTTGCAGTGGATTGCATGAGGAGTCTAAGGGAGATCTGGTGACTGATCTCCTCAGTGAGGCTCAGGCTGACACCTCAGTGGAAGGTGTAGCAATGTCCCAGCAACTATCTCCTACCCAGGTTCGAGTAATCTGAGCAGAGTTACAAGAGTTTGGGGTCCTGTTCATTGGGAAACCAGACTGTACCCACCTGGTGCAGCACCAGGTGGATACAGGACCCCAAAGACCTGTTAGGCAGGCCCCTTACAGGGTGCCTGTGTTAGGCAGCCCCCTTATAGAGGGTGCTTGAAAAGAGTCAAAGAGACTCTGAGGGAGGAGATGCAGGAGATGTTGGAAATAGGGTTAATTCAAGAGTCCACCTGTCTCTGGGCCTCCCCAGTGGTACTGGTGCCAAAGAAGGATGGCAGCACCAAGTTCTGTGTGGACTACAAGAAATTAGTCACACAGACTCAGATGCTTACTCCATGTCTAAGATAGATGAGACCCTAAAGCAGCTGGGTGGGGCTAAGTATCTTACAACCATTGATCTTACCAAGGGTTACTGGCAGGTGCCCTATACTCCCAGTGCTAGAGAGAGGTCAGCCATTGTGACTCCTTTTGGCTTGTATGAGTTCACAAAATGCCCTTTGGGATGAAAAATGCCCCAGAGGCTGGTAGATCATACCCTAGCAGGAGGGGTTACTTTTGCTTACCTAGATGATATTGCCATTTACAGCCATTCCTGGCAAGAGCACTTTCAACATGTCAGGGAAGTGCTGGGCAGACTACAGAGGGCATGGTTGACCATTAAGCCGAGCAAATGTTAGGTGGGTATGGCAGAGGTCTCCTACCTGGAACATAGAGTGGCGAGTGGTAAGATCAGGCCAGAACCTGCCAGTGTGGAGGCCATTCTGGCATGGCTTGCACCTGTTACCAAAAATCAAGTGAGGGGATTCTTAGAGAGTGCAGGGTAGTACAGAAAGTTCATCCCCAGTTATAGTACCATAGCTGATCCCCTTACAGACCTGACAAGGAAAAACAGGCCAGATAAGGTAGCGTGGACCCCAGCATTTGAGCAGGCATTCCAGAAGCTTAAATAAGCTTTCGGAGGACCCCCTGTGTTAGCCAGTCCAGATTACAGCAAAGAATTAGTTGTGAAGGTGGATGCTTCGAACCATGGGGTAGGGGCTGTTGCCCCAGCAACTTTCCAGAGGCTGATAGATCATATCCTAGCAGGAGCAGGAGGGGGTTGCCCTTGTTTACTTAGATGATATTGCCATCTACAGACATTCCCGGCAAGAGTACCTTCAACATGTCAGGGAGGTGCTGGGCAGATTACAGAGGGCAGGGTTGACCATTAAGCAGAGTAAATGTCAGGTGGGTATGGCAGAGGTCTCCTACCTGGGACATAGAGTGGGGAGTAGTAAAATCAGGCCAGAATCTGCCAAAGTGGAAGCCATTCAGGCATGGCCTGCATCTGTTATCAAAAAGCAGGTGAGGGTATTCTTAGGGACAGCAGGGTACTACAGAAAGTTTGTCCCCAGTTATAGTACCATATCTGCTCCCCTCACAGACCTGACAAGGAAAAACAGGCCAAATAAGGTAGTGTGGACTCCAGCATGTGAGCAGGCATTTCAGAAGCTTAAAGAAGCTTTGGGAGCACCCCCTGTGTTAGCCAGTCCAGATTACAGCAAAGAATTTGTTGTGTAGGTGGATGCTTCGAACCATGGGGAGGGGGCTGTAATTAGCCAGATATCTTCAGAGGGAGAAGAGCACCCAGTAGTTTATGTCAGTCATAGGCTCCAACCCAGGGAGGAATGCTATGCAGCTGTAGAAAAATAATGTCTAGCTATAGTGTGGGCACTGCAGAAACTTCAGCCTTATCTGTATGGCAGACAATTCACTGTAGTTACAGATCACAATCCCCTAACATGGTTATACCAAACCAGCCAGCAAAATGCCAAGTTGCTAAGATGGAGCCTAGGGTTGCAAGCATATATGTCAGTGCAGCACCGCAGTGGGGTTAGCAATGCCAATGCAGATGGGCTCTCAAGACAGGGAATGGGTTACAATATACTCAGATAAACCTAACCCTCTCAAGCAACGTTTCTCAAGGGGGGAAGATAAATTAATAAGTGATGCCCATGCACTGGCCCAGCAATCAAGGAGCCTCAATCCTCACCACTAACACCAGTGAGGGGCGTCCACATTGGGAAGGATAACAAATATACACACAGTAAAGTACAATTTCCCTTAATAGCAGAGATCACAGTAAGTCTGGGGCTGGTTTCTCCTTTTCTCTCCAGATCTCTAATAAGACTCCCCACTGGCACAGCTATAGGGCACAGGTCTCAGCCTAGTGGTCAAGCTAAAACATCCAGCAACCTCTATGTCCAACCAGTACTTCATGTCCTTCCCAATATATATATATATATATATATATATATATATATATATATATATATATATATATATATATATAAAACTCATATCTCAATACACTTTGAGATATGAGTTATATACAAACACACAGACACTCCTGGGGAAGGATGGCACAGGTTCTCCAGCTATGCCCCCTTCCCTGCCAGGCTATAAGGTATAAACCACTACCACCAACCACTAATATCAGCTATTAAAAAGGCCCTTACCAAAGGGTGTCCAATTATTACTGTGCAATATTATTATCCAAATAGTAAGTGTGATCCAGGGCTAAAGGTATTGGAGTGGCTTGGACAGTATCACTATATGCATGCAATGTACTCTAGAGCTTAAATTATCTCTACACAAAATATCCACAGTTGAAAGGTTTCAAAATATTTAATAATAAATAATAAAAACAGAAGACAATACTTCTTACTTTGCAGTGCTAGTCAAGAGTTCGTAGTTCACAGGAAAATGCTTAAAATAATACAGTAGAATAGTTCTGACATCAATACAGAAAACAGCTAGAATAAACTTACTATTTTCTATCTATATCACAGTTCTAAGTAGCGTTGTCACCTCACAGTCAGACGCTGTCCGGTTCGATTCTCAGCTAGAGCGTCTTCTGCGCGGATAGGCGTACCTTTGTTGAAGGTTGTGCATCAGGGCTGGTAACTTGGCATGTAAAAATCAACTACCAATCATTAGCGCACCAGAGTTCTGCTGTGGCGACCCCTAACCAGGAAAAACCGAAAGACACTTCATCATCACAGTTCTAAATAAACTTACATAGAGCAAAAGTAGAGTACTGGTGAGGAGTTGTCAGCTTTAGACAAAATCCAAAAATGCTGTCTTCTTTCTGTCCTTAAATTGATAACAAAGTTCTGCTTTACATTACATCTTTCTTGACACTTCTCTGGTTTTCCCGGGATAAGAGAAACTCAGAGTTTAACATAGCTTTGATTTTGCACCTGGTCAGGAAACCACAGTAAAGACATTATATATGTAAAATCTAACAATTAACTCTGGTCTCAAAGCAATAGAAAGAATCTGCTGGTTCAGACACCATGACTCCGAGTTTGAGATCAAGCAGTCATACAAGGCTTGACTTATCAGCTTTCTTCCAGCAGAGTGCACTGTTGTTACATTTTTGACGTTCAACATTTAGCTCAATTTTCTTCCATTTAAGAGAACAAGCCTGTGGCTTATATTAATATTTACAAATGACAGAATTATCTACAAAATTCTATCTAGCTAGGCTGACAGCCTTCACATATCTTCACAATCTGTACAGTTAGAGGTATAAACCAAGGACAATACGAGTCTAAATCACTATTCAAGAGACCATGTAACCCTCTCCCACCCTGGCCTCTTTTCCCTTCCAGAAAGTCTGATTCTCCATTTTTCTCTTGGCAACAGACTGTTTCAGACTAACTGGTTCTGAAAATCATTCAGCAGGATTACAGAAGTCAGAGAGAGGAAATTCTTCCTTTCCAGGAAGTCATTCCTAATCCCTCCAGATCAGATTGTTTTCTTTCCACCTGCTCTTCATCACATGCAGCCCAAAGAAGTGATAGAACCAGTTTCTCCTTCCCAGGTGGGGAAGGGATTTTACTGAAGGATGTTCTTAGTACCAAAAAAATGCTTACAGACCAGTTCTGGATCTTTCTTTTCTTAAACCTGTTTGTGATAGTACCCAAATTCAAAATGATGTCACTTCACAACCTGCTGCCTTTTTTTCCTCTTTCAGGTTTCCTGATAACACTAGACTTAAACGATTTTTATCATCACATTCCTATTCATCCATACTTCAGGTGTTTCTTAAGGATTTGTGTGTCTGGAGCACATTATCAGTTCTCTGCCTTACCCTTTGGATTATTCACTGCACTGAGTGTTCACAAAGTATCCAGCTCTAGTTATAATTCATTGCGGAATACAGGGTATCCACATTTTATGTATTTAGATGACTTACTTATCTTTGCAGAGTCTTTTTTCAAAATGTCAGGAATCTCTGTTTTGGGTGAGAGATTTCTTGCTCAAGCTGGGATTCCAAGAGAACATTCAAAAATCTTTCTTGACTCCCTCACACAGGATTGTGCTTCTGGGATGTTAACTAGACACCTCAGTTCAAAGACCTGTTCTTCCACAGGAATAGATGTTTATTTAGATTTCTAAGGTTTTTAACTCAGACTTTGGTCAATGCTAGAGAATATTTCAGGATTTTGGGTCTCATGGCATCTGTGATTCTGATGATACTCCTGGCAAGACTCCACATGATAAAAATACAGTGATATCTAAAATCTCTTTGGTCCCAGTATTAACACCCTTTATCTTTTCAGATCTCAGTAGTGGGGTTTGTCAGAAGAGAATTATTTTGGTGGAGACAACAGATATCCTCAGATCCAGGTCTTCCATTCTCCGTCCCTGCTCCAAAGCAGTCAGTCACAACAGATGCTTCAGACTTTGGTTGGTGAGCAGTTTCAGGAGGGATAAAAGTGCAGTGGGTGTGGGACACCAAGGACAGATGCAAGCACATAATTATCAAGGAGATGCTTGCCCTGATCAAGGCACTCAATTCTCTGAACCATCTTTGGTCCCTGGGACCTCTTCCTGTGGTTACAGACAATACCACAATGATGTGGTACATCAACAAGCAAAGGGGAACTAGAACATAACCCATTTGCAGACAAGTCATGCTAGCTTTATATATATAGCTTCACAGCACAATCTCACTTGGAAGGTACCCTACATTCTGTCAAAGCAAAAAACTGCATGGCAGACAAGCTGAGCAGGGCCAGGGCAGACCATCACTAATAAAAACTAGATCCAGGGGTCTTCCAAGATTTAATCCATCTGTGGGGAGTTCCTGAAGTAGACGTCTTTGCCTCCTCTCTGAACAAATAATTGGCAATATTCTGTTCCAAGATTCCATGCAAGAACATGTACTCGCCCAGGCTAGTTCCACCTTTATTATACTGCAATCTCTACTCACCACTTTGAACATTTAATACCCTTAAATTGCTGTATCTACTACTGTGCACTATGACTTCTACATTTTAAACTGCCTTATACTGCTTATCAACATGTCTGGTTGATTTATCTGGATGTACATCTATTTTGAGACTGGAATTGTTTCAAATTATGTACTATCAATGTATATTTTCTCAATCAGCTTTTATTCTGAGATACACTAGTGTGCTCTATTTATGTTAATTGTTGTGCTTAATATATCTCAATTGTTACGTTATTTGTGGAGCTTTTCTCCCCAGGCCTCCACTGAAAAAGGACCTGTGTCCAGTGGACTTTCCCGGTTATCAAATGTAAAATAAAGAAATAAATAAAAAAGAAGGCCTGAATGACAGATGCCTTTCATTCTCTTTGGATAGGAATGTTCCTGTGTGCCTTTCCACTAATAACCAGGGTACTACTGAAGATTCAGAAGAAATCCCCCAAGATCATTGAGGTGACTCCCTTCTGGCCCAGGCAACAGTGGTTCTCCCTTCTTTTGGAAATGGCCAAGGGCAAATACCACAAACTTCCATACAGAATGTATCTACTCACACAAGAAGAGGAGTGTTTGACACATGCCAACATCAGTAATTTTCAATTGATTGCCTGGATGATAGGGTCTTAATTCTTTTTAGGCACCTGTTTTCTAAGGACATGCAGCAGGTACTAATGGAGGCAAGAAAGCCTGTTGCTAGAAAATCATATATTAGTATATGGAAAAGGTTTTCCATTTGGTGCCAACAACATAACCAGCTCCCATTCAGGGATAGTTGGTCTATGGTTTTACAATATTTGTGTGAGTTAATAACCTATGGCCTTTCTTATTCTTCTGTCAAGGTTAATTTATTGGCCATTTCAGTATATCTCCCCATGGAGCCTCCTCTTTCAAGGCAGTCCGATGTCAAAATGTTCTTGAAAGGGGTTTTGCATAACAGGCCTCCAAGTAAACCAGTGGTCCCTTCTTGGGATCTTAATTTTGTGTTAGAAAACTAAAACTTGCTCCATTTGAACTAGCTAGTCTGGATGACATGAGTTTTTTAACATAGAAAACAGTTTTATTGATTGTTCTGACTTCTGCAACAAGGGTATCTGAGCTGCAAGCTCTTATGATGAGTCATCGGTACCTCATTTTCCACAAGGACATGGTTGCTTTGAGAACTAATCCTTCTTTTATGCCTAAAGTGGTATCCAAGTTTACTTTAAGCCAAACTATCAATCTCCCCATTTTCATTCCTGAACCTAAACATGAGGAGGAAAGGATACCACATACCTTGGATGTCTTTGGATAGCTCTAGTACTATTTTGACAGCACTAAATTTTTCAGATCATCAGATCAATTGTTCATTACTTGTGAAGGTAAGAAGATGGTACAACCAATGTCAAGACAATTTCCAAATGGTTGTCTAAGGATATTACCCTTTGTTATACTCACAATATCAAAACTATTTCAGGCAGGATCAAAGTTCACTCTACAAGGACTTGGGTGGTTTCTTCTTTGGCTTTTTGGAAAGGGTTGGATTCTAGAAGTATTCTAAAAGCAGCTACTTGATCCTCTGCACATACTTTTACAAAGCACTATAAGCTTGATTCCTTCTCTAGGTCTAGATTGGCTTTGCTAGGACCATTCTCCAGGGACTACTGGACCCTTCTCCTGCCACCTCCCAAATATAGTTAGTTATGGTAATCTACCCATATAGCCCAGGCTACAGCTGCAGCAGTGATCAATATGAAGAACATAGTACAGTTTTCTAAGTTGAACTTACTATAACAGTAGACATTCGAATGATTACAGCTGCAGTTCAGCCTCCCTCCCTCTCTGTGCCAACAGGAAAGCTCTGAAGGGCTTGGTGCCAAAATGTGTCTTTTAGTCAGTTCAGCTCGAGCTTCAGTTTGGACATGTGGAAGGTGCACTGAAGGTTTGAAAGCTAGCTGGCTGGTTATTTTATCCTTTGCGGGATATAATCCATATAGTTAAGGTTACTGCAGCAGTGATCATTCGAATAGCTGCTGTTATGGTAAGTTCAGTTTACACAAATGTACATTCTTTTCTGTTCTCTACCCATGCTGTCATTGTGCCTGCACCCTTTAAAATGTTATCCGGGGTATCAGGGTAAACAAAATTAACTTTCATTTTCAGATACAAAGGCTTTTTTTGTTTTGGTTCCAGTATTGCAGTATAGTCACATAGCCAACATCAAACTGAGGATATGCTAAAGTTGGTAGTCAAAGTACAATTGGAGAAATTTGCAAGCTTGCCCTTGGAATACAGAATGAAGAGGGATACAACCCATAAGAATTATACCAAGAGAATTCACTTGGCATAGCAAACACTCTTTTTGTCATTTTTTCCCCAACAGCCTAAGAGGTGACTTTACAAATAGGTATGACCAGGTGATCAATATAAAAATCAGTGACTATATATTTTGCAGACGGAGATGGAAAAGTTGTACACATTCAGCAAAAACAAGACCTGTGACTCAGACTTTATAATGGAATTAAAAAAACCCAACAAGAATAGCCTCCAAGCTTTCTAGACACAAGCCAAATACTATTCTAAACAAATATATAGTAGAAATAAAGTACAGGTTAGACAGGGGGGCTAGGGAGTCTAAAGAACTATGGACAAAAAGTTTGTGATATTATACAGGAGGTGGCAACACAATTATTCCAAATACAAAGAAGATTAAGAAGTCAAAATGTCTGTCTGTGAAAACTTTAAAAGTGGCTGAAAAAAGAAGGCAAATATAAGGCAATAGAGACAGGTAAAATCAATGTCAAACTGACTGCAAAGTTTCAGAGAACAGCAAGAGATAAGAATGGATCCTTTAAAGAGCAGCGCTTATCAGTGCAAAGAAATGTGCAAAGTTAACAGAATGGGAAAGACAAAACAAGAAAAAGAAGACTGACAATATTATTGGAAACTGCCAGGCAAAAATGTGCTTAATAAAAGAGAAAGATGGGCGGGACCTTACAGAAACAGAACATGATGAGATGATGTGGCAGGAATATACAGATAAACTATATAAAAATGGACCCTAACATCACTGATACGTACAATGGTATTTTGCCTGATCTAAACTCAGACATCCAAAGACAGCAAAGCTAAGTATGTCCTAGAAAGACTTGCTGATAAGGTTGCAGGAAATGACAGAATTCTAACCAAATTGTTTAAATCATGGAGGATAGTGAGGATGGTGTAAATCCTTGTTGGTAGAAAGATATTGCTGCTAGATGAACCCTGATTAGCCCTTGTATGAAAAAGCTCTGATAAAAAGATCAATGCTAGAGAAATTGGGCCAAAAATGGATCCACATGCTGGAAAACATCATCCATTAGCCTCTATAGCTCTTCCTGGCCAATGGTTTCTGACAGGCCTTAATCAAATCTATTTCTTGTGGGTGGAACATAGGGTCCCTGACTGTCAATGCAGTTGGAGAAACCCAAGAGACTGAATGTCTGGGTGAGGCTTACTGGATGTATGAGACAGCAACTAGGGGAGCTGCAGAAGAAGGAATTTTCTTATTAAATACAGCCAAAGCAGATGGAACCAAGTCTGACATGGTCAGAATAGGGTTATGAGAATGGCCTTAGTTTTCTATATCCTGCCATTCTATAGGAATCTTAACATGAGTGGCAATGGGGGAAATACATAAAGGAACCCTAGCAGCCTATTGTGTGTGAATATATCTCTTGCTGCATTTAGTGTTGGATTGTATAGTAAAGAGTTTGCAACAAGGCTTTAGCCATTTGCACCAAAAAAAAAAAATTACCAGCCTGTTGAGAGACCATTCATGCGGGAAGAGAATTTGTCTGCACACCCTGTCTACAATCACACTGGATGTTCTTAGGATGTGTGCTGCTATAAGAAAGTGATGTGAAGAGATGGCACATCTCCAAGAAATTTATGTGCAATCTGGCCTCATCAGTGGTCCATAACCTCTGGACCATCCTGTTCAAGAGATACCCTCCTCAACTCAATATAGATGCATCCACAGTTAGAGTGGTTGTCAGGACTGACTTAAAGGGATTTCCTGAGTTGAGGTTTTCTGGAATCATCCTTCAGGACAGGTGCTTTAAGCAAGTCTTTGAAACTTTTATGTTTTTTACCATGGATTCTGTCACCTGAAACCATTGAACCCTCATCGTCCAATGTTGCATTGTCATGTACAGACTAAAGTAATGCAGTTCCTATCACATAATCGAACTTGTACAAGTTCGAACCTTATATGGATGAGACCATAAGTTCGAACTTGTACAAGTTTGAGTGTTTCAATGGAAATCTCCATAAGGGGAGGTTTCCTTTCTGTTGAATGAGGTGCAATCTCAGAGTTGGTATATTTAAGTAGCGGGGGGAGGTGTGTGGGGGCGCAGTTTATTTTGTTTTTCCTTCTTTTTTTTTTTTTTATTCATAGTCGAAGTTTTGTAACTTTGAACGGAATGGTTCATACACTTCGTGTTTGAAGTTATAAAACTTTGACTATGTGATATAGACCCAAGTAATGGACTGTTTGAATGGAGGCTGCTATGAGCCCTAACACTTTTAGAACTGATGCAACATCTGGAGTGGGGTTTTGGAACAGGTCTAACACAGTTTGAATTATTTTGGAGATTCTGTCTACAGGAAGATTGGTCAGCTACCTTACCATGTCCAAATAGCAGCGTATGAATATTACAGACTAGGATGGCTCCATTTGGGAATTTAAAAGACTGACTGTGATCCCCAAGTAAACACTGTCTTGTCATAGTGAATATCCCTTGGTTTAATTTCTTTAAATTTTTTTGGTTTCTAATTTTTCTAATACCATGACAGGAATGAACCACATTCCTAATTCAGCGTATGATTAGAGTTCTTGAAATTAGCACTGATTTAGTCTTTGATGTCAGCCAAAAGTGTACTTCTTGGCACTTGCATTGTGAACTGAATTACCTCCTTCTGTAATTCATATGGAGTTATATGTATTGGTATCATATCTAAGTACGGCTGTAAATTATTTTTATATTAAACTCATTACTCCTACTAATACTGGAACTGTCTGGGTATCTTTCTTCCATATTGCTCTTGTTTCTGCCTGCAAATCCTGATATTTTATGAATTTGTCTCTCTCTGTACGGGAGGCACTGCAATCACTGGGTGTAGCGATTTCAATGATTAGTGCTACTTTTTTCTTCTTTTCAAGAACCACTGTCTGGCTTACCTGCATCTATTTTTTGAACTGTTTGTAATGGGTGATCCCATGTGATATCAACTTAATCATTCTCTATAATGCTTTTGGTACATCTTTCCAATGCCACTCATCTACTTATACTGAGGTGTTTACACATTCCCCAATTCAACAGTCTTGCCGCATTATTGTGCCTTTCAATATACAAGGCCTTCTGCCATGAGTGTATTATACCCAGCAACAACACATGTGACTGCTTTCAGTTCTTTTTTACAGAACCTACATTTGTCTGCTTCTCCCACATGTTCAATGGACTTTGTAAACCAACATGCATGCAATCCACTACTCTGGGCCACCACTATTAACCATTCAACTTTTGGCTTCAATTCACCTCTCATTAACTACTCATTTATCAAATCTTGGTCAACATGTGGTTGTTCCATAAGATCTCTGTATTTGTCACTACATGTGATTGTTCCATAAGATCTCTGTATTTGTCACTACAACATGTGGTTGTTCCATAAGATCCCTGTATTTGTCACTACAATGTGTGGTTGTTCCATAGAATCCCTGTATTTGTCACTACAACATGTGGTTGTTCCATAAGATCTCTGCATTTGTCACTACATGTGGTGTTCCATAGGATCTCTGTATTTGTCACTACAACATGTGGTTTTTCCATAAGATCTCTGTATTTGTCACTACATGTGGTTCTTTCATAAGATCTCTGTATATGTCACTACAAAATGTGGTTGTTCCAAAAGATCTCCGTATATGTCACTACAAAATGTGGTTGTTCCAAAAGATCTCCATATTTGTCACTACATGTAGTTGTTCCATACGATCTCTGTATGTGTCACTACATGTAGTTGTTCCATAAGATCTCCATATTTGTCACTACAACATGTGGTTCTTCCATAAGATCTCCGTATTTGTCACTACATGTGGTTGTTCCATAAGATCTCTGTATTTGTCACTACATGTGGCTGTTTCATAAGATCTCTGTATTTGTCACTAAAACATGTGATTGTTCCATAAGATCTCTGCATTTGTCACTACATGTGATTGTTACATAAGATCTCTGTATTTGTCACTACATGTGGTTGTTCCATAAGATCTCTGTATTTGTCACTACATGTGGTTGTTCCATAAGATCTCTGTATTTGTCACTACATGTGGTTGTTCCATAAGATCTCCGGATTTGTCGCTACAGCATGTAGTTGTTCCATAAGATCTCTGTATTTGTCACTACAACATGTGGTTGTTGCATAAGATCTCTGTATTTGTCACTACAACATGTGGTTGTTCCATAAGATCTCTGTATTTGTCACTGCATGTGGCTGCTCCATAAGATCTCTGTATTTGTCACTACATGTGGTTGTTCCATAAGATCTCTGTATTTGTCACTACATGTGGTTGTTCCATAAGGTCTCTGTATTTGTCACTACATGTGGTTGTTCCATAAGTTTTCTGTATTTGTCACTACATGTGGTTATTCCATAAGATCTCTGTATTTGTCACTACAACATGTGGTTGTTCCATAAGATCTCTGTATTTGTCACTACATGTGGTTCCATAAGATCTCTGTATTTGTCACTACAACATGTGGTTGTTCAATAAGATCCCTGTATTTGTCACTACATGCAGTTGTTCCATAATATCTCTGTATTTGTCACTACAACATGTGGTTGTTCCATAATATCTCTGTATATGTCACTACATGTGGTTGTTCCATAAGATTTCTGTATTTGTCACTAAAACACGTGGTTGTTTCATAAGATCTCTGTATTTGTCAGTACATGTGGTTGTTCCATGAGATCCCTGTATTTGTCACTACATGTGGTTGTTCCAGAAGATCTCTGTATTTGTCTCTACAGCATGTGGTTGTTCCATAAGATCCCTGTATTTGTCACTGCAACATGTGGTTGTTCCATAAGACCTTTATATTTGTCACTACATGTGGTTGTTCCACATCATCTCTGCATTTGTCACTACATGTGGTTGTTCCATAAGATATCTTATATTTGTTACTACATGTGGTTGTTCCATATCATCTCTGTATTTGTCACTACAACATGTGGTTGTTCCATAACATCTCTGTATTTGTCACTACAATATGTGGTTGTTCCATAAGATCTCTGTATTTGTCACTACATGTGGTTGTTCCATATGATCCCTGTATTTGTCACTACAATGTGTGGTTGTTCCATAGAATCCCTGTATTTGTCACTACAACTTTGGTTGTTCCATAAGATCTCTGCACTTGTCACTACATGTGGTGTTCCATAGGATCTCTGTATTTGTCACTACAACATGTGGTTGTTCCAAAAGATCTCCGTATATGTCACTACAAAATGTGGTTGTTCCAAAATATCTCTGTATTTGTCACTACATGTAGTTGTTCCATACAATCTCTGTATGTGTCACTACATGTGGTTGTTCCATAAGATCTCCATATTTGTCACTACAACATGTGGTTCTTCCATAAGATCTCTGTATTTGTCATTACATGTGGTTGTTTCATAAGATCTCTGTATTTGTCACTAAAACATGTGATTGTTCCATAAGATCTCTGTATTTGTCACTACATGTGATTGTTCCGTAAGATCTCTGTATTTGTCACTACATGTGGCTGTTCCATAATATCTCTGTATTTGTCACTACATGTGGTTGTTCCACAAGATCTCTGTATTTGTCACTACATGTGGTTGTTCCATAAGATCTCTGTATTTGTCACTACAACATGTGGTTGTCCCATAAGATCTCTGTATTTGTCACTACATGTGGTTGTTCCATAAGACCTCTGTATTTGTCACCACATGTGGTTGTTCCATAAGATCTCCGTATTTGTCACTACATGTGGTTGTTGCATAAGATCTCTGTATTTGTCACTACAACATGTGGTTGTTCCATAAGATCTACTTATTTGTCACTACATGTGGTTGTTCCATAAGATCTCTATATTTGTCACTACAAAATGTGGTTGTTCCACAAGATCTCTGTATTTGTCACTGCAACATGTGGATGTTCCATAAGATCTCTGTATTTGTCACTACAACATGTGGTTGTTCCATAAGATCTCCATATTTGTCAATACATGTGGTTGTTCCATAAGATCTCTGTACTTGTCACTACAACATGTGGTTGTTCCATAAGATCTCCATATTTGTCACTACATAGTGTGATTCTTCCATATGATCTCCGTATTTTTCACTGCATGTGGTTGTTCCATAAGATCTCTGTATTTGTCACTACAACATGTGGTTGTTCCATAAGACCTCCTTACTTGTCACTACAACATGTGGTTGTTCCATAAGATCTCCGTATTTGTCCCTATAACATGTGGTTGTTCCACAAGATCTCTGTATTTGTCACTACAACATGTGGATGTTCCATAAGATCTCTGTATTTGTCGGTTGTTCCATAAGATCTCTATTTGTCACTACATGTTGTTGTTCCATAAGATCTCTGTATTTGTCAATACAACATGTGGTTGTTTCAAAAGATCTCTGTATTTGGCACTACAACATGTGGTTATTCCATGAGATCTCTGTATTTGTCACTACATGTGGTTGTTCCATAAGATCTCTGTATTCGGCACTACAACATGTGGTTGTTGCATAAAATCTCTGTTTTTGTCACTACCTGTGGTTGTTCCATAAGAGCTCTGAATTTGTCATGACATGTGGTTGTTCCATAAGATCTCTGTCTTTGTCACATGTGGTTGTTCCACAAGATCTCTGTATTTGTCACTACATGTGGTTGTTCCATAAGATCTCCGGATTTGTCGCTACAGCATGTGGTTGTTCCATAACATCTCTGTATTTGTCACTACAACATGTGGTTGTCCCATAAGATCTCTGTATTTGTCACTACATGTGGTTGTTCCATAAGACCTCCGTATTTGTCACCACATGTGGTTGGTCAATAAGATCTCCGTATTTGTCACTACATGTGGTTGTTCCAAAAGATCTCTGTATTTTCACTACAACATGTGGTTCTTCCATAAGATCTCTGCATTTGGCACTACATGTGGTTGCTCCATAACATCTCCGTATTTGTCACTACATGAGGTTGTTCCATAAGATCTCCATATTTGTCACTACAACATGTGGTTGTTCTATAAGGTCTCCATATTTGTCACTACAACATGTGGTTGTTCCATAAGGTCTCCGTATTTCTCACTACAACATGTGGGTTTTCCATAAGATCTCCATCCTTGTCACTACAACATGGGGTTGTTCCATAAGATCTCCATATTTGTCACTACAACATGTGGTTGTTCTATAAGATCTCCTTATTTTTCACTACATGTAGTTGTTCCATAAGATCTCCGTATTTGTCACAACATGTGGTTGTTCCATAAGATCTCCGTATTTGTCACTACAAGATGTGGTTGTTCCATAAGATCTCCGTATTTGTCACTACAAAGTGTGATTCTTCCATAAGATCTCCGTATTTGTCACTACATGTGGTTGTTCCATAAGGTCTCTGTATTTGTCACTACAACATGTGGTTGTTCCATAAGATCTACTTATTTGTCACTACATGTGGTTGTTCCATACGATCTCCATATTTGTCACTACAAAATGTGGTTGTTCCACAAGATCTCTGTATTTGTCACTGCAACATGTGGATGTTCCATAAGATCTCTGTATTTGTCACTACAACATGTGGTTGTTCCATAAGATCTCCGTATTTATCAATACATGCGGTTGTTCCATAAGATCTCCATATTTGTCACTACAATATGGTTGTTCCATAAGATCTCTGTATTTGTCACTACAAAGTGTGATTCTTCCATATGATCTCCGCATTTTTCACTGCATGTGGCTGTTCCATAAGACCTCCTTATTTGTCACTACATGTGGTTGTTCCATAAGACCTCCTTATTTGTCACTACAACATGTGGTTGTTCCATAAGATCTCCGTATTTGTCCCTATAACATGTGGTTGTTCCACAAGATCTCTGTATTTGTCACTACAACATGTGGATGTTACATAAGATCTCTGTATTTGTCGGTTGTTCCATAAGATCTCTGTATTTGTCACTACATGTGGTTGTTCCATAAGATCTCTGTATTTGTCAATACAACATGAGGTTGTTCCACAAGATCTCTGTATTTGTCACTGCAACATGTGGATGTTCCATAAGATCTCTGTATTTGTCACTACAACATGTGGTTGTTCCATAAGATCTCCGTATTTATCAATACATGTGGTTGTTCCATAAGATCTCCATATTTGTCACTACAATATGGTTGTTCCATAAGATCTCCGTATTTGTCACTACAAAGTGTGATTCTTCCATATGATCTCCGCATTCTTCACTGCATGTGGTTGTTCCATAAGACCTCCTTATTTGTCACTACATGTGGTTGTTCCATAAGACCTTATTTGTCACTACAACATGTGGTTGTTCCATAAGATCTCCGTATTTGTCCCTAGAACATGTGGTTGTTCCACAAGATCTCTGTATTTCTCACTACAACATGTGGATGTTACATAAGATCTCTGTATTTGTCGGTTGTTCCATAAGATCTCTGTATTTGTCACTACATGTGGTTGTTCCATAAGATCTCTGTATTTGTCAATACAACATGAGGTTGTTTCAAAAGATCTCTGTATTTGTCACTACATGTGGTTGTTCCATGAGATCTCTATATTCGTCACTACAACATGTGGTTGTTGCATAAGATCTCTGCATTTGTCACTACCTGTGGTTGTTCCATAAGAGCTCTGTATTTGTCATGCCATGTGGTTGTTCCATAAGATCTCTGTCTTTGTCACTACCACATGTGGTTGTTCCATAATATCTCTGTATTTGTCACTACATATGGCTGCTCCATAAGATCTCTGTATTTGTCACTACATGTGGTTGTTCCATAAGATCTCTGTATTTGTCACTACATGTGGTTGTTCCATAAGGTCTCTGTATTTGTCACTACATGTGGTTGTTCCATAAGTTCTCTGTATTTGTCACTACATGTGGTTATTCCATAAGATCTCTGTATTTGTCACTGCAACATGTGGTTGTTCCATAAGATCTCTGTATTTGTCACTACATGTGGTTCCATAAGATCTCTGTATTTGTCACTACAATATGTGGTTGTTCCATCAGATCTCTGTATTTGTCTCTACAACATGTGGTTGTTCAATAAGATCCCTGTATTTGTCACTACATGCAGTTGTTCCATAATATTGTCACTACAACATGTGGTTGTTCCATAACATCTCTGTATTTGTCACTACATGTGGTTGTTCCATAAGATTTCTGTATTTGTCACTAAAACATGTGGTTGTTTCATAAGATCTCTGTATTTGTCAGTACATGTGTTTGTTCCATGAGATCCCTGTATTTGTCACTACATGTGGTTGTTCCAGAAGATCTCTGTATTTGTCACAACAGCATGTGGTTGTTCCATAAGATCCCTGTATTTGTCACTGCAACATGTGGTTGTTCCATAAGATCTCTATATTTGTCACTACAACATATGGTTGTTCCATATCATCTCTGTATTTGTCACTACATGTGGTTGTTCCATAAGATATATTTGTCACTACATGTGGTTGTTCCATATCATCTCTGTATTTGTCACTACAACATGTGGTTGTTCCATAACATCTCTGCATTTGTCACTACAATATGTGGTTGTTCCATAAGATCTCTGTATTTGTCACTACAACATGTGGTTGTTCCATAAGATCCCTGTATTTGTCACTACAATGTGTGGTTGTTCCATAAAATCCCTGTATTTGTCACTACAACATGTGGTTGTTCCATAAGATCTCTGCATTTGTCACTACATGTGGTGTTCCATAGGATCTCTGTATTTGTCACTACAACATGTGGTTGTTCCATAAGATCTCTGTATTTGTCACTACATGTGGTTCTTTCATAAGATCTCTGTATTTGTCAGTACAAAATGTGGTTGTTCCAAAAGATCTCCGTATATTTCACTACAAAATGTGGTTGTTCTAAAAGATCTTTGTATTTGTCACTACATGTAGTTGTTCCATACAATCTCTGTATGTGTCACTACATGTGGTTGTTCCATAAGATCTCCATATTTGTCACTACAACATGGGGTTCTTCCATAAGATCTCTGTATTTGTCACTACATGTGGTTGTTCCATAAGATCTCTGTATTTGTCACTACAACATGTGGTTGTTCCATAAGATCTCTGTATTTGTCACTACATGTGGCTGTTCCATAATATCTCTGCATTTGTCACTACATGTGGTTGTTCCACAAGATCTCTGTATTTGCCGCTACATGTGGTTGTTCCATAAGATCTCCGGATTTGTCACTACAGCATGTGGTTGTTCCATAAGATCTCTGTATTTGTCACTACATGTGGTTGTCCCATAAGATCTCTGTATTTGTCACTACAACATGTGGTTGTTCCATAAGACCTCTGTATTTGTCACCACATGTGGTTGTTCCATAAGATCTCCGTATTTGTCACTATATGTGGTTGTTCCATAAGATCTCCGTATTTGTCACTACAACATGTGGTTCTTCCATAAGATCTCCGCATTTGGCACTACATGTGGTTGCTCCATAACATCTCCGTATTTGTCACTACATGAGGTTGTTCCATAAGATCTCCGTATTTGTCACTGCAACATGTGGTTGTTCTATAAGGTCTCCATATTTGTCACTACAACATGTGGTTGTTCTATAAGGTCTCTGTATTTGTCAATACAACATGTGGTTTTTCCATAAGATCTCCATACTTGTCACTACAACATGGGGTTGTTCCATAAGATCTCCGTATTTGTCACTACAACATGTGGTTGTTCCATAAGATCTCCATATTTGTCACTACAAAGTGTGATTCTTCCATATGATCTCCGTATTTTTCACTGCATGTGGTTGTTCCATAAGATCTCCTTATTTGTCACTACAACATGTGGTTGTTCCACAAGATCTCTGTATTTGTCACTATAACATGAGGATGTTCCATAAGATCTCTATATTTGTCAGTTGTTCCATAAGAACTCTGTATTTGTCACTACATGTGGTTGTTCCATAAGATCTCTGTATTTGTCAATACAACATGTGGTTGTTTCAAAAGATCTCTATTTGGCACTACAACATGTGGTTATTCCATGAGATATCTGTATTTGTCACTACATGTGGTTGTTCCATAAGATTTCTGTATTCGTAACTACATGTGGCTGTTGCATAAGATCTCTGCATTTGTCACTACCTGTGGTTGTTCCATAAGAGCTCTGAATTTGTCATGACATGTGGTTGTTCCATAAGATCTCTGTCTTTGTCACTACATGTGGTTGTTCCATAATATCTCTGTATTTGTCACTACATGTGGTTCCATAAGATCTCTGTATTTGTCACTACAATATGTGCTTATTCCAGAAGATCTCTGCATTTGTCACTACAACATGTGGTTGTTCCATAAGATTTCTGTATTTGTCACTAAAACACGTGGTTGTTTTATAAGATCTCTGTATTTGTCAGTACATGTGGTTGTTCCATGAGATCCCTGTATTTGTCACTACATGTGGTCATTCCATAACATCTGTATATTTGTCACTACAACATGTGTTGTCCCATAAGATCCCTGTATTTGTCACTACAACAAGTGGTCGTTCCATAAGATCTCTATATTTGTCACTGCAACATGTGGTTGTTTCATAACATCTCTGTATTTGTCACTACAACATGTGGTTGTTCCATAAGATCCCTGCATTTGTCACTACAAGTGGTCGTTCCATAAGATCTCTATATTTGTCACTGCAACATGTGGTTGTTTCATAACATCTCTGTATTTGTCACTATATTTATGAATTTTCCACATTTCTTTCCTTCTCATCTTATCCTTGTCCATATTCTTTCTGTTGCTTTTTGACACATTTAGTTGCTGTTTTTTTAAACTACTTCTGGTTTGATTTCCATTCCAAAAAACACACAAAATATGTATGCAAAAATACAAATATACTAATTCCATATGCAGAGCAAGAAGACACAGTTACGACTGAATATGGATCAACTGATTGGTTTAAGATTAGGAAAGGAGTGCAAGACTATACATTGTCGCCTTATATTTTAATTTAACTTGCAAATTGCTTGGTTAGATGAATCTGATGCTAGAATCAGAATTACCAAGAGAAATAGTCATGACTTCATGTAAGTAGATAATACCACTCTGACGACTGAAAGTGAGTGAGATGCAAAACCTGTTGATTAGAAGGGTCTATATTACATCAACGAACATCTAATCTCTAAAGGTTGACCTTTAGAGATCAAACATTTCAAAAGTTCGAAAATGTAATAAAAACAAAATGAAAACTAAAATTAAGAAAAGGGTTTTACCAGGGGTGCAAGCCCCCCTGCACCTCCGCTACTTGAATATACCAACTCCAAGATCGCACATAAGTGCACTACAGTGGGGAGATGGGAAATTTCCCCTTCACTACACTGTAGCATGATCTTGGAGTTGGTATATTTAAGTAGGGGGGTTGGGGAGTGCAGGGGGGCTTGCCCCCCTTACACCCTTTGGTTTATGTATTTATTACTTAGTTTTTTTTTTTTAAACATTTTCGAACACATAAATGTTCGATCTATAACGGTCGACCTTTACAGATTCGAACATTTACGTGTTCGTTGATCTAATATAGACCCTATTAGAAGGGGTCATCCTCAGTGAAAAATAAAACACAAACATTGACTTTCTGCAGCAGAAACAGTACAGTGTCACAACATAATAGTAAGGGGTTAATTCCCAACTCCATGGTATTCTTGTTTCAAACCGATGTCCCATGCTCTTTAATGACATATATTCTGGAAATGTGTGAATTGTTTTGCTAAATGAATAGCTTGCAGGATAGCCTCCATAAGTCATATTTTGATATTAAGAATGTGTTAACAGGTAGAGCTGATTTGCCATACAGTAGGAAAATTTTTTTGAAGTGGAGTGGAACTGCTCTGCAATTTTATCTTCTATTTTTTTATCTGTATAAATACATGTATGCATTTCTGACAGCCAACAGAAGATATCATGTGTTAGTTCATGTCTGAGGGAAGTGGGTCCCACCTGCTGAAGCTCATATCATTATATGTTATTAAACAGAACATGCTGGCGAGACAGATATGTGTCCCAAATACTGCCCCTCCTATGGAACAAGCTTCCCATCCATGTGAAGCTGAGTTTGTCTATTAGCTAGTTTGAGCATAACCTAGACAAGTGGATGGGAAACAGGAAATGTACATCGGACCTGGCACCTCCACCCTTATAGACAGAGGTAGCTTATAAATGCCTGGCCCTCAATGTCCTGTTTGGATGCAGGACATCATTATTCTTTTGGGAAAACTTGGCAAAACTTAGAAAGGTCCCCTGGGTTTTTAGCCTAGTAGCAGTCTATGAATCTATGAAAAGCAGGTCTTTTTTTTAGTATTTGGACATTTTACCTGACAACTTTCAAACCTTAGCCAAACATTCTCCTATCTGTTCTACTGTCCAGATCATTGATTTGCACTGTACACCACCCTATACGGAAATCCTTTCTTTCCAGCAGAGATTAGCTTCACAGCGTCTGACACTTACATGGTTAATGATGGTGCGCAGGGGAGGCTGGGAGCAACTCATTTGACAGAAGTCATCCAAGTAGTCAGGAAGCATGGTTTGGTTCTCCCATTCCCATTGTACAAATATGTTTGATAGTTCACCAGGGCTGCCTTTAACTCAATGGACTGAGGCTCAGGCTTTACTCAAACAAGACTGGAGTAACCTGTGTTTAAGGACCAACCTTAATGTCACCAGGCTGGGGAGCTAAGTTACACCCCTTATGAACTCTCTGGTAAGGACAGGAACTTTCTTTTAATCTCAACCCACTGCTGACACAATGCATTCACTGTGAGGATCTGCAATACCACTGTTCATTCCTGTCCATACACCTCATAAAGGTTACTATGAATGACACAGAGTCACCAGTCTACAACACTGCATGCCATTCATCTATTCCTCCAAGGGATGTCAACATTGCAGCAAACAGGACCACCTTTCTTCTCCTGGATGGGGGTGGATTCAGCTCTGGAAAATCACCCCCACCCTCCCTTTTCAGCTTTCCAAGTACCTGCACTGCTGATCAATCCCAGATCATCTGAATCATAGACTGAACTTTCTATATCATGTAACGGGCAAGAAATCAGTTTTAAACCATCAACCATTATGGTTTTATTATCCAGCTCATGAAAGACGAAATCCATTTCACCTACCTAGAACCAGCTCCTTGATGGAGAACAGTTCCCATCAAACCTAAGGCTTTCTGAAGAGAACTGCTTTCAATATTTCAGTCCGACTCCCCCTGCCAGCCTAAATAAATGCTGTTTGAGGAAAGCTTCATCAGAACAGTTGCAGAGAGCTACCTCCATAATAGTGCATTGCTGAAGGTATTTCAGTCCACAAAGTTCTTCTCAGTGACCTTGGAGAAAGCAGCAATCCCCCCATATAAATGCAGCTGGAATGATACATGGTAGGGGATGTGTGCCATATAGATGGATTGGCAAAATGCGGTAACTAGGAAAATGATGAAGAAACTAGCTTGGTGATCATAAAAGTACTTGTGGTTCAAACAAGGATGTCAAACCATAACAGTGGCATCAATAGCCACTGCTGCCACACCTAGATGTGGTTCAGTAGAATAGATGTACGTGTGTGTATATATATATATATATATATATATATATATATATATATATATATATGGGTCCCCATCAGTTGATTGAGTTTTCAGAAACTCAAAATTCATATGGTGACCATATGATCGAGTTTTTGAAAACACAAAACTTTTGAATGGAGATTGCGGTGCAGTACAGATCAGGAAACTTAATCTTTTTCTCACTGTAGTGTGATCTTGGAGATGGGGGTCTTGCTCCCCTGAAAAAATGTAAAAAAGGTAGATGTTGCGTTGTTTTATGTTCAAGTTTTTGGAAACTCGATCATGTGGCCTCGACCATAAGAATTTTGAGTTTCTGAAAACTCGATCATCTGACATAGACCCATGTGAGTGTGTGTATGTATGTATATATATATATGTATATGTATGTATATATATATATGTGTATATATATATATATATCTATATGTATGTATGTTTGTGTCTGTGTGTATAATATATACGCGCGCACACACACTCTCCATCCACAACCCCTTTTTACCATGTTTGTACATGGGGTTGGGGGTATCACTTCAACAGTGACAATCATTTAGAGACAATGTTTACCGGGTGGCTAGCACTGCCATGGTAGTTCTTCAATACTATATATACACACACACACACACCTATGGCCAATTTAGAGTATCCAATCTGCCTACTGCATGCCTTTGGAATGTGGGAGGAAACTGGAGCACCCGGAGGAAACCCATGTGAGCACAGGGAGGACATGCAGGCTCTGCATAGTAGGCACCCCAGCTGGAAATCGAGCAGGAGAACCTCTTGCTGTGAGGCGACACACACATATATATATATATATATATATATATATATATGTGTGTGTGTGTGTGTGCATACATATTTACGTACACATAAGATTCATCTTTGGGAAAGCTACTTAGTCATAATTCACTAACAGGGCAGAGCCTGCTCACAGTTTGGGCTGCAAATTCCTTCAGAAGGAAAGAAAATGGAATAGCAGATCCCAAGTTTTGATGTCAGGCAGATAACTGGAAAGTAACAGGACCACAAGCAAAATCACGTAAGTATATGGCCATTGCACTGTTAGATATGCAGGACACCATACTATTACACAGGTGACCTGGTCTCAGCTACTGACCCATGTGCCAGAGAAGCAGCTACGTGATGGAAAAAAAAAAAAAAGAGCCACTCTGGCCAGCTCCTCCTCTCTAGGAGTGGATGATAGTTGACTTTTGGTCACTGCTACAATGCAGTCCTACCAGGACAAATGTGCTGTGATCATCCAAATAAGTGGGAGGAAGGCAGCAAGTCCACAGGTAACAAAGCAGTATGATATGGCTGGGACACCCACAGGAATAAACTATGTGGTGAGCACTGGCAACTGGAATTTGGGAGAGGGGAATAAAAAATCTAGTCTGCTGTAAAGGCTATGTATTACAGAGATGTTTGCTGTTCTTGGACTAGTGATGTTTGGCAGTAATTCTGTGCCTTATCATTCAGAGACAAACTAGTAACATCTGCTTTGACTTCATCAAAGACTTTATTCTGAACATGTATGAATTCCCTCTCCTGCGTTATGATTGTCTTATCTTTGCCCAGGTTCTGCTGAAAAGGGTCTTCTAATCAACCCTTCTGCCAAGTAATGAAACAAGTAAAAAGGTGCTTGATGTCCACAAACATGGTAGAATTGTTGCAGAACCTGTATTTTCAGCTCCTGAGTTTGACAGGTGGAGTCATTTCAGAACTCTAAACATATAATTAAAATAAACTGTAATAAGCAACATACAAATGAAATTGTGTTATTTCATCAAAAGTCAAGATCCATTACATGACTTATCAGTGCTCTCAAAATGAAAGAAAATGTTCTAGTAAGAAGTTAAAATAATCTGTGCATTTCTTAAAAGTAACCTTATATCTCCTTATCAGAGTATCCATATTCTGTCTGTTTAGTACACACAATGAGCTGCATTTTTGTAGTCCTGGGTTTGATTCCTTCATCCTCTATTTGTCGACTGTCCTAATGAGCAAGACAGTTAAACAGACACAGCTCCTGGGTCAAGTCACCCCTGAAATGAGACATTTATGCTTAATAGGTTAACCCCAGACAATTAATTTATAAAAACAAAAAAAAAAAAGAAAGAAAAAAACACAAACTCAGTGATTTATGCTTCAGATTACAAAGGACTGCTTTTCGGCAGTGCATTAAAATGCAGAAAAACACATGCTCAGGAATGAATAAATAAACTTCTGCAGGACTGTGAGAGGTCAGCTGATAAGGATGTGAGTAACTGGATATTATGTGCAGGGATGAAAATAGATAAGATGTGGGCCGACAGTGCCTGGAATGCTGCAGCAGGAGTTTACAAAGCAAAAAACAATTAGCTACTGTTATTCCACCTTTAAAAATAACTTATTAGTACAATCACAGATTTCCAAATGTAGCAATGCATTAGCAGAAAATGTGAGCTTGAGCCAAAGAAAACTTCTGGCCACACCTAATACCAGCTCGGCCACAATGTGTGTGAAATCTTCCAAACTGAATATTCTGCATACCAAAAGAACTTCAGCTTGTATGAGATCCTTACAAAGGAAAGGATATTGCCAGGTCATTTACCCAATTAATTCCCAGTTTGCAGATTTACTGTGAGACTTCCATTCCCTTTCATTAATTAATCCCATGTTCAAACTACAAGGACAGCAGTGAAGATTTTATCTACATTTGTTTAATGAGGTAGAACATTGATCAAACATGACCAACTGCAAGTCCATCCCATCTACATGATTCCATAATATAACAATCACTTTACCTACATATTGATACCTAATCAGGGACTCTATGATTCTCTCAGATGGAGAAAATAGAAGCCTTCTAAACAGCTTTCTGAACTATTCATCTCAAGTCCTTGTGTAACATTATGCCTACCCCACAAACATCTCTTAATGACTTTGCTATCTCCTCTACTTTACCTACGTTTTTTCCTATTTCTGCTCCTAGACTATTCCTTTGCCTCCTGTGAATGTGATGCAATTTATACTAGGCTGAGTGTGCCTGAAAAATGTCAATTCTTTTGGGCCAGTAAGTGACTTAAGTGTAAGGCCTATCTATAAACCAGGGACCAGATTCCAAAAAACCTGCACTCAGCCTGCCCTCAGTGAAAGTGGTCACTGCTAGATAGAGGCACAGTAAACTAACCTTAAATGGGCTATCTTCTGTGACCTACTATACAGAGGCACAGTCAACTAATCTAAGAAGGGTGGCGAAAGCCAAACACACTCTGACTAGGCTTGTAAATGCCCTAGGGCAGATAGCCTAGTATCAACCTATGAACTTATGAACACACTGACAGCAAGTCTTTTGAATATGGGCCCTTTACATCAGCACACTGTCATGTAGTGTGGTCATCTAAGACTTGATTTGTTACTGGTTTTAAAGAAAACGGTTGTTTTTTGTAGCTTATCATCACTGGGTCTCCTCTGAAAATGGATTCTTTTGAGCTCAGTCATATTTTTCCCCTCAACAAATACTATATTTCTTTATTTAATGGCTAGCTAGTGTATTTTTGAGTAAGACAGGGTCTAAGAAAGTGATAGAAATGTTATTATTACTGCACTGTTTTCCATGTAAGATGTTTCTATGCATAGTGTAGCCCTGGGAACTTCAAAATAATATATGTCTGAATGTGTAATACCACAGTCCTGAGCTGACCTTGTGTTTCCCAGCACTAATGCATTTTAGCATATGGAGGCACTGTGTCTGAATGCCCTGTAATTATTATAGCCCTGATTATAGTACATTCTGTCTCTTTTTTTTTTGTTTTCCCAAAAGACCTGAACATTTACATGTATACTTACTTGTGACCACATATGGTCACCATGCATTCTAGCTTTTCACTTTGTTGTATATAAAAGCCTTACACTTATTATAGTACTGACTACTTTTTGTTTTCCTGACAGACCTGAATATTTGAATGTATAGTTAGTGATGGCCATATCGGGTCAGACAATTTGCAAAGCTTTATTTCATTGCAAATCACTGAATAAACTAATAAAATATTTTGCTGCAAGAAATCCTGTTGTAGTTTGTAAAGGATTGGAGTCCCATCTAAGATTTTTTTCTGCTCTATACTCAGTGAGTGCCAGGAAAAGTTCCAAATTTACTGTCACCCTGAACTTTATAAATGATCAGGTGTTGGGAAATTAATGAATAAAATCCTGTTGTATTATGTATTTATGCATACAGTTAAACATTAAAGCCTGAAATACCTTCTGGTTCAATTTCAGTTTTATGAATGTCTTTTATTTTGAAAGCACCTTTACAACATCAGATAAAAATTAACAATATACAAAGACAACAAACCATAAACATCAACCATCATCCTCATAAGGTAAATCAAATAAGTATGTTTTTAGTGCAAGCCTGAAAAAGAGTGCATGCCACCAACATGGGGAGTTCGAGTTAAGGACATTGATAATAAAAAGAGCAGAAGCCAGTCGATTCCAAATTCACCCTTGGAGCCACCAGCAGACCTGCAAAGGATGAATGCAAGACCTGCACAGGACAGTTGGCTAAATAAGCTCCTTCAAACAGCAATCACCCGTCATGTATGGACAAAAATCAACTAAAATTAGGACCTTAAAATAACTCTAAAATGGATTGAAACCCAAAATTGGCTCAACACAACAAGTGTAATACACCGGTAATGTGAAGTACCCATAAGTAATCTTGTTGCAGAATTCTGCACCATCTGTAATGGTCCAAATCAGTGTTAGGCAGTTCCAGGTAAAGGGCATTGCAGAAGTCCAATCTGGAGGAGCCTATGCATGAAGAATAATCAAGAGCGTGGAGTGAGATATTAGCTGCTCCATATGGGATACTTTACTGAGATAGAAGCAAGACGACCTTACTACACCCAGTCCTGAGATATCAGCTTAGTCAAGAATGGGCGTCAGATTACACACCTTTTGTTCAAACTCAAGCCTCTCTCCCCTGTATAGAATGTAATTTGGTAAGGGAGGGGAATGAAGAACCTCTCAAGAGTTGCATGAACAACCAAGGCCTCTTAGGAGTATTCAGTTTTAAATGATTTTCATTCAGCCAAGTGTGAAGAGCTTCAGAGTCATCAGTCAGGGAAATAATGTATGTTTTCTTAGCCTGGCAGAAGGAAAAATAAGTTGAGTGTCATCTGTGTAACTAGAGTACATAAACCTCCTCTCCCTTAATAGATCTCCTATGGGAGGCTTACATATAGTGAATAATAAGGGGCCCAGAATAGAACCTTGTGGAATCCCACATTCAAGATGGTAAGTGGGGGGGGGGGGATAAACTGAACCCAGAGCAGACTGTATATGTATGGTTAGAGAGAGAGGTATAAAGAGAATCAGTCAATGACCGTAGCAGTAATTCCACAATATGAACATAAGACTTCTATTAGGGTGCCAAAATCACTGTCAAAGGTAGACAGAGGTCCAGATGGGTCAACGCAGTATAGGGCTACTGGTCTCTTGCCATAAGGAGATTGTTAGCAGCTCTAATCAGAGCCATTTTAATGCTATGGCAAATACTATAGTCTGACTGAAAAGGGCCCAGAAGTCCACTACTGTAGAGAGAAGATTCCAAATGCTTGAAAACAACTTTCTCAATAATCTTTGCTAAAAAGTGAACATTAGAGAACAGGCAGTGGTTATTTAAATTATTTGGATCAAGGGATGGTTTCTTGAGGGTTAGAATAACCAATGCTTCCTCCAAAGCTAAAGAAAAAATAATTTTCCTCAGAGAATTTACTGGGATTCGATAAATCATTGTCCCCAGTATGTCGAAGTTAGCCAAAACCAGGCTAGCTGGAAAAGGATCCAATGCGGATGGTGTTGCTGCAGACTGGTAACAACAGTGGTGAACTCCTCAAAATCTGGAATACTGAAAACTGATGGAAACTTGATCAGATGGTAGAAGGGCTAATCTAATGGTGGTAATCTTGTTTAGCAGAAAAACAAGTAGCTGCTTCACATTTACCTGTTGATAGTACTCATCTGGTAGCCAGAAAAGCTGGGCTGCATAGCCTCTCCACCACCTGAAGGAATGCAGCTGGTCGATTAGCCACCTAGAAGACTTCCTTTGACAAATATTCTGACTTTATATAGGAAGTGTCTGCTTGATAGTTAGGGTAATACTCATCAAGTTCAGTCTTGTCACTCCAAAGGCCAGCCCATTGCCAGCAATACCAACCTGTGCCCTGCTCTTCGTAAAATGTGAAGAGAGTGATCAAATGAAAGTCTGAATCTCCTAGCAGTGACAGGGCAAACATGACTCGAGGCTAAGGAGTCCAAAACGTGGCAGAGAGAGAGACAGAGATATTACATTCCTCCCCCAGGACATCCACAGTGTCAGCACCACATATCTCCTAATGCAAATAAGCGAGAGTATGAGAAAACATGATAGTCATAATCTGACTTATACTGCAAACTTTCCTCAGTTTAAGATCAGGGGGATTTTGATTTGGTAGGGTTAACTCAAAGTAAACAAGGAAATGGCCAGACTAAGAAACTGGTTCCACCACCAGGTCTGAAGTGGCCAAGTCCAGCAAAAAGACCAAATCCAGTGTATGCCGTGGCTTGAACATTGTAGACATAATTACCTGAGCAAACTCAAAATACTTCATAATACAGCTGACTTTGTGGGCAACAGACACAGTCTTGTCATCAACCCAGATGATGAATTTCTCCCTATGCTGATGGCCGAGTCAATCAGGAAATCAGTAAACTCCTGAAGGACTGTTGTTACCTAGTGGGCAGTAAACAAGGAGAAATCAAGCATTTGCTCCTGCAACCAGGACATGTTCAAAAGAAATAGTCTCTCTCGTAGCCACGCTGGTCAACCCAATGCTGCTCTCACTACATGCTGCGACACTACCCCTGATCCCACCCCTGCTAGGACAGAGTCCAGGTTACATGCTGCAATGTCAGCCCCGATCCCACCTCTGCTAGGACAGTATATAACTGAGAATCCAGGCTATACACTGCAATGTCAGCCCCGATCCCACCTCTGCTAGGCCAGTGTATAACTGAGAATCCAGGTTATACGCTGCAATGCCAGCCCCGATCCTACCTCTGCTAGGCCAGTATATAACTGAGAATCCAGGTTATACGCTGCAATGCCAGCCCCGATCCTGCCTTTGCTAGGCCAGTGTATAACTGAGTCCAGGTGGTACAGCAGCTAGATCAGGACCAAGAATCAATACAGACAGGTATCACTTATGAACACCAGGTCAATATCACAAAGCTGGTTAGAAATAATGAATGCTTATTATGCATTGGCCTGGCATTACAATACAAAGTCCTAAGAGGGGTCAGAGTAGGGTGCTTCCTTGCCTTTTGTCCATGACAGCTCATAGGGACCCTGGGTACTGGAAGAAGATAAGAATGCCAATAGCTGCCCTCAGAGAAATAGCATCAGAAACTCCAGTCCAGCATAGAAATGCATCCTGGTATGGCCCTTAAAAGCTGGGCATGATGACCACCACAATGTTTCCATAATAAATGAAAGCCCCTGCAAAGATGAAATACTTTAACCAGTAGTTCAAGCAAGATAAATGGGCACAGAGGTAGTAATAAAGCACAACTATAATGGATAACCACCAAGCAAGGTTCCAGGTGACCATAACATTATTTATTGAACAAGACACAAAGATAAAAAGGAAAAATGCAGTTGCAGGTAAGACCAGAGAGTAGACCTGCAATCTTTTAAACAAGATACATTGCCACAGTTATGAATTCCCAGAAGCACTCCTCTGATCTTTCCAGGTTATTCAGTTTAAATCTAAATTGCACTCAACCCTATATATATATGTTCATAGCAAAATTAACATTGATTAATGTTATAAAATTGCTGTAACAATAGTTATGTTGTTGTTATCAGGTTAAGTGGAATATTGCAATGCCTCCTCCTTCAAACTTTGCTGACATTTTGCGCAGTAACCACTCAGCACTCCAGCTATTCCAAATATCAGAAAGCATCACCGTTATACAATTGTTACTGCACTAAAACTGTAACAGAGCAGAAAGGAGTGATTTCTGTAACTTTTTAAATTTAGTGGAACGTATGCTGGATAAGCTGAATGGCAACAATACTAACAGGCTGAACGAAGCCTGTAAACAAAACTGTTACAGGAATATAAAACACATAAGTCACATGGATCACACAACCTCTACATGTAGGCAGCCAACAACGCCGCCATCTTGCCACTATTCAGGCACCTGTATCTCACTGGATAGGATGCACTGACTTCGTATTACTTCTGCTGGACATCACTCCAGCTGTATGCAGTGTATATACTTCACTTATTGCCGCTCTCTTCATTTTAAAATTTTATCATGTACACTACTGTTTTCTCTGAGGGGCTCTATGATTTGCCCTTATTAACAACAATACTAAATTTGGTTGATTTATGTTCTCAAAGTTTGTAAAGACAGATACTGGCCTCTGCATATTATCTCTCACTGTACAGATTTGCATTACATTTACTGTATTCAGGTTATGGATGGAAATGGGCCCCCAAAGGTGCAGTTACCGTGCCAGAATCATAAACAAATAAATAATACATCTATTGGTGTTTGGTATTTGACTTATGCCAGATGTCTAGCATATGGATGGTTACAAATAGTCACTTGTGATAAATTCATTTAACAGCACAGAAATAGGGAAAAATAAGTATTAAATGATGAAGCTAGTTTGAATTAGTTAAATGTATTAATGGCAGTGTTAACGTAACAAAAACTACAGCATTCAGTTTAAAGTTTATCAAGTATTTACATACAAAAAAGATAAGAAAATCTAGCCATTGTTGGCACTGTATACCAATTCACCATCATCCCTCACAGCTGGTGTCACTAAGTATTAGTAACTGACAGTAGCTTAGCATTAAATCATTCTCTAAAGCCAAAGACCCAAATGCCTTGTAATCCCAGAGCACTCTTACTGAATGACTTTAAAGACAAACTAATTGCATTATAATTAAGTGCATGCTGCTGGAATTTGGAAAATGGAAGCAGATTCCTGGACTGCCAGAACACCTATGGCGGCATGTTTTTAAAATGCAAACCACTCAAAAACATACAATAAAGGTCTGCTAGATAAGGTTTTACTGCCATTAATGAAAACAGATTTGTTTTTGAAAGAATACAAAAACTTAAAAATCTAATCCATAGTTGGACGGCCTGAAAAAAGTTACATGGGAACTGCAAATAGGTAGTAAAGATGAATTTAATTTTTTACTAAGCATTTGCCTATAACTTGGGGGTGGGAATTGGCATAATGGTTAAGGTACTTAGTGCACAGACAAAAGGTACAGGGTTTGAGTCTCACCCTTGACAGAAATTGACTAGGCTTAAAATGGCCCATAAGGGCAGCTAGCTTAATCCTTATCTATAAACAATTGTTGGTTGTGTGACACAGAAGAATAAAGCCATGACTGTGATCCAGATGACCTGGGTTCAAATAACAGCCCACACCCTGTCTGTATTCCTCTTATCATTTTGTCTGTGTGAAATCTGTGCTTTTCTCAAACAAACACTACCAAAGGCCATAAAGACGGTAGCCTTTAGACCTTAGATTTATTTGTCACCTCTCAATGGAAATGAGGGACTGAAAGTCAACATTGTTTTCATGCCCCAATTCAGGACTGAAGCAAATTATCATCTTTCATTAAAATTTAGGACTGTGTGCATTCATTGTTCATATATTTAAACTTCATATTATGTTAAATGAAATGTTCCAGTCAGTGCACTGTTCACATTAATATGACTAATGATCCTTTTAACCAAGGTGTTCTATGGATACTGGTGCCAAAAGTCCTAATGTAGAAGACCATTTTAAAACAGGTCCAACGTAAACTAGGTGGCTATAATTCTGTATGTGACAGGTGTAAGTATTTACTTAGCTTGGAGGTTACCTTCTCACCTTTGAGTACATTCAGTAAGCACAACACGCAAACATAACACAGCACAGGGCTCCCTGTTAAAATGACAACACGCTAAATACTGAGAGGCAAAAAGCCAACAAAAAAATACTGTAAATCCGGAGAAAAGCAAATCTTGAAAATTGCTCTTCTCCTTTAAACTTCTTTTCGGGGAGGGGCACACCCTCCGAACTTATATATACTAACACCCGCTGAACTTATATATACCAACTCCGAGATCACCATACCTCAGAGAAAAGAGAATATTCTGAGAAATAGCATCTCAGACTTAGGATATGTAAGTCGATTTTTTTGGCCATTAAATGTCCGCATTTCAGGACTCACTGTAGCAGGTCCCAATATTTCAAATGGTTACCCAGCACAATGTACTTCCAATAAACCAATGTATACTGAGGTTGTTAAGAGAACACTGCCTAAGCCCCAGAGGCTGAAGTCTAAGAAACCTCAGACATTAGCATACACATCACCGCATCCATCTTCACCCTTCACACCCACCACTAAGACACATACCACTAATAGTTAAAATGATGCAGACTCCAAGCTTTTATGGCTACTGAGACTGCATCACAACACAGTAATGTTTTAGTAATAGATGACTCGATTGTAAGGCATATGGACACCATGCTCACTAGGCTGGATAAGAACAGGGTGACAGTTAGCTGTTTTTCTGGAGCCAGGATCCAGGATGTAACACAAGGGGTCTTAAATCCCGCCATCCTGACAAACATGATTATGACCTGACAATGGTCCATGTAGGGGCAAACAACCTTAGACACTCTACACAGAAGGACAGGCAGAAGGATATGATCGTACCTGCTATGCATGTGTCTGAGGCAGGAAAGACACTGGTCATGAGTGGCATTTTGCCATTACCCAGAATGATGCTGAAATTCAAAGGCAAGATAACTGGCTTTAATAATTGGCTGCTGAGTTGATGTCATTCTGCGGATCCAGTATGTGTCAGCTTGGGATGAGATGACAGGTCTTCCTGCTTTGCACCTCTCTTACTAAGGCTTTCACATTCTGCCTAAAGCGTCTGTTGCCCCATACTGCCTTGTTAGGTTGATTCCATCTGATGGACATCTCAACCTAGAAAAGTCTAATTTGAAACACATTAATATGGCTGTATCCAATGCCATGTATCTTAATAAAAGACTGCCCAAGAGTGAGAATCTCCTTCAACTTGAATACATTTCTATATGTATAGTTACAGAAACACAGGTTCTGTACATTGAAAGCACTCTCTCTGTTCCTGGGTATAACTCCTATCATGTCTTCAGACACACTGGCAGTTGTGGGGGAGTATCAGCATTTGTCAAGGATATCACCTCACAGCAGATTCCTTGGGACTCCACATATGATTTCTTAAAAGTCAAAATCACTCTAAACAGACAAACTACCACTTCATAGCTAGCTATGGTACATTCTCTATGTCCCCCTCTGAGCATGAGACTAACTATCACTTCATAGCTAGCTATGGAACACCCTCTATGTCCCCTTCTGAGCATGATAGCTATCTTAACATATTAGCTGAAATTCCCATTAAGCCCAAGAACTTTCTACTGGGGGACCTCAACTAACCATCAATGAACTGGATGACCTACACTGCCAAAATGTCCAGCACTTCCATGACATTATAAATAGTATCTATCTTTCACACACAGCTAAACATCCTACTAGGGGCCCCATTATCCTGAATCTGGTCCTCACAAATACGGTCACTTCTTACACAGCTTCGTATATATCATCATGTACTGTTAAATCTGACCATAAGCTAACAAAGAGCTTAAGGGAACCATTAGGAAGCTCAAAGGAGGTATGATTTTCATACCTGCTTTGAGTTTCCAAATGGTTCCCCCTTAAGCTCTTTGTTAAAGTATCCTCTTAAGGTAGGTAGAACAAGACCACTTATAAGCATTATGTAGTTTCCTTCTCTTGTTATGTATTTTATTTATAAAAGCAAATAACTCCAAACTTTAACTATGTCAGGAAGTTAAGAACTGTACAAAACAGTGTAAGAAACTTCTCTATGTGGAAGATTTTCAGTCCATATATTTCTAGTTAATCACTGTATATTAATCAGATCAGACAATAGTAGCAGAAGTAGCAAACGTAAACTCGTCTCAAGTCAAAACAAAACAAAAAGTAATAATAGAAAATATATAATTGTACAGCATTACTAAGTATTCGAAAGTAATCCAAGCAAGGCAGGCAGTCTGTTTCCAGTCGAAAATCCTTTATTAAGTACACAGACAAGCGATCCAAGTAAAACAAAAATAGAGTAATAACTTCCTCACAAGCTTTCTAAATATATATATATATATACTTTTTATCGGGCAAGGGAGTGGTTTATTGTGCTGTAAAACAGTGTTATTGGTACACATGTTAAATTCACATCCCTTCCCCCATCAGTGTGACATTCGAGCTGGTCCTGCCCTACTTAGTAGCTGTCATAATAATATATAACCCTTATGTACTTTAAATAAAATTATATAATAATGTGGTACCTCTTATTTAACCAAATTATTAAGTAGATTATTAAGTCTGTGATTTTATCCAAGACAATATACTACATGGCTGGAAATATATCAACCTTGGTTCATTTGGCAATCAAAAATATATATATAAATATATACATATACATTTTGCATGTAAAAATCAATTTCTATTTTCATAACCTATTGTTAACAAAGATCGCTTTCGTTCTTCTAGACTTCTTCAGGTCTGTGTACATGAACCCTAAAAGCCTATATAATTGTATAATTAGTTAGTCTTGTTATTACACATCATTTGAACTCTAACACCTAACAGTGTTCATAGCTAGTCCACAATACTAGTGCGCACTCTGACCCAAAGGAAATAGCTATATCCTAGCTAACAAATTTAAGGCAAAGTTTACTCCACAGGTTACACAATCGAGGTCACCCCCTTTAATTACTATGGAACAAGTTCTCGCAGCCCTTTCAAAAACTAAGAATACTTCATCCATGAGCCCCTGGCAGCACACCAGGTTGCCCAGTTATCAATACCAAATATGGCTTTTCTGAGCCCCTACTTAAACTCTTTAATCTAAGCTTCTCTACTGGTTACAGTCCTGAAGCCTGGAAAACAGCTATTGGAATGCCATTACACATGGGTGCCCCAGTCATGGACCCTGGTAAGTACAGGCCCATTAAACTCACTAGCCTCATATGTAAAGCTATGGAGAGCATTATAATAGGCTTCATTAATCGGAACATTGAAAATCTCTCAGCCTTTGGCCCTCATCAGTTTGGTTTTATCAAAGGAAGGTCCTGCCTCTTTAACCTGATTAATTTGCTTGAAAAAATAACTGAAACAGTGAATGCTGGTTATACAGTGCATACAGTATATCTAGAGCTCACCAAGGCCTTTGGCACTATTCCACATGTAAGCATTATTGATAGACTTGTAAATTTGAATATAAACCCTTATATTGTATGATGGGCATCCCTCTCAACTTCTTAACTTAAGAAACCTGGACAAAGCCAAACATAATGGGGGGAACAAAGGCCCAAAAATAGAGACAAATTTTAAATATTGCTCTTATAAACTTAGAATGTTGCCAGAATAACAAGGTTTTGTATTAGCATGCATTTTTCTGAAGGATACGAAGACTAAAATTCAAATGCCTATTATTTAGTGACTTCAATCTTTAATGATTTGCCAGAAAACTACAATTTTATGAAAAAGGGACAAAACTATCCATCAAAAATCTGGACATTCTGTGAAAATCTGTACAACTGAAAGGTATAGAGATAGCTAACTGGCTGTCTGACAGAATCCATGTGGTTAGAGTAGCAGGTGCCACTTCTGAAAGCAAAATAGTTACCAGTGCTGTACCACAGGGCCCAGTTTTGGGCCCTCTCCTATTTGGCATATATATTTTTAGACCAGCACCTCTGGCCTGTGGTCAGGTTTGCAGATGACAGGAAATTCAGTGTTGTTATTGGATCTTCACCTGACTCACAGCTACTCTAACACAGCTTTGACAGTGTTAACAATTGGTACAAGGACAATGGCATCAAATTAAATGTAAAAAAAATGTAGCACAGATCATTTTGGTAAATAAAACAGTTTCATTACTGTATAGGAGATGTACTCATCCAATCAGACACTGCTGTAAGGGATCTGGGTACTCTTGTTGATAATTTCTTAACATTTGACCATCGTGTCTCGACAGTAGTTCAGAAAGCCTTTTATCTGGCCCATCTAATTTCCAAAGGTATGTCCACTAGACCCTCTAAAAATAACTTCAAGGTTATGCTGCTAAATGCTAGGAGTCTAAACTAGAAACTGCACTCACTGGAAGCAGTCCTCACCTTGGAAGATGCTGACATTTGTGTAGTCACTGAGACTGGTTTAAGGCTGCGGAGAGCATCCCAGTCATACCAGGTTACATTCCCTTCCACATGTTCAGACCACAAACTGAAGCCATGAGAACTAAAGGAGATGGTGTATCAAGATAAATGCACCTCTAGAATGGTTAAACAGCACGATTCCCTTGAATTACTTCAGGTGCAATTGACTGTAGGTAAAACCCCTCTTTAGTTCATTGTCAGCTATAGGACCCCCCTCCATGAATCAGGGCATCCATTCAGCCTACTTGGATCTACTTGAGTCAATCAAGGTACAACCAAATACCCTGGTTTTAGGTGACTTTAATTACCCATCCATTGACAGGGTAAATTACATGTGTTCTAACTCACTTGCCCAAAGGTTCCTGGACTTTGTTAACTCCAGTGCCCTAGACCAGCTAGTTGACACACCCACAAGGGGCTCAAACATCACCACCCCCAGTGTGTAGCCATCCCTGGTGAGATCTGACTACAAATCAGTCTTGCTAGAAGTAAACATAACACAAGAACCCCCCCCCCCTCCCATTAGCAACAACTAGACTAAAAACTTCTCCAAGGTCAATTACAACCTCTTATGTGACAGCATAAATAGCTTCATTGCCCATCCCCATACTAATGGAACAAACACCTATGTTGACTTATACACTAAAGCTTTATAGCAGCATGTGTACAATTGTATTGACTCGGCTGTACCTGACAGAACCAAAGCAAGATCTTCAAGGAAAAACAATCCTGCCTGGTGGACAACTGTTATTAATAGGCTATACAATAGGAAAAAGAAATTGCTGTCTAAAAGAAGGAAGGAACGGTCTCAAAACTGGAAACACTCCCTCCTCAACTTAAACAAGCAAATAAGACTCTAGTGAAGTCCTCCAAAGCTAACTATGAATCCAAATTAGCTTCCCTAACTAAAGATAACCAAAAGGCGTTCTTTAGTTACATTTATAACATCAAAGGTAAGGCCCAGATTTGCGCTGAACTCATAGTTAATGGTACTTCATATACAGAGCCTGTGGATATAGCAAACCTACTGGCTCACAGGTTCAGTGAAAACTTCACTCCCCTGTCCCCACCACATATACCCCAAATCAATCCCTAACACCTGTCCCCCACCTAGTATCTCTGAGAAGCAGGTCTTAAATGCCGTCTCCAAGGCCAAAAACAAAGCCTCTATGGGACCAGACAACATCCCTGGCTGTATTCTACATGGGTTAAAACAGGAATTAGCATCACCATTGGGCATGCTTTTCAAGTCACAGCCTAAGCACTCTCTTTGTCCAAGCAGACTGGAAAACAGCTACTGTCATCCCTTTGCATAAAGGGGGTGCATCCACCAACCCCAGGAACTAAAGAGCCATTAGCCTGACCAGCCTTATCTGCAAGACCATGGAACGAATCATCATGGACCTTATTAACAAAAATATATGAAATCTCCAAATGCTCGACCCCACCCAGTTTGGCTTTGTCAAGGGGAGATCATGCCTGTTAAACCTGGTGGACTTCTTTGAGGCACTCGCCAAAGCCCTAGACAAAGGCAAATCTGTGCATATGCCCAATCTAGACTTAGCCAAGGCCTTTGACACAATTCCCCATACAGGCATCATTGATTAACTCATCCAGCTAGGTTTCAACCCATACATCATCAGGTGAGGTGCAAACTGGCTCACTGATAGAACTCATATGGTCAAAATAGGGGACTCCATCTTCTCCAGCAGACATGTAACCAGTGGTGTTCCACAGGGATCGGTTCTGGGACCCTTACTGTTTGGAATCTACTTCTCTGAAGTACAGGCTAAAACTAGAGGACTGTGGCTGACAAAGTTTGCTAGTGACTGCAAACTTGGAGGTATCATTGAAACCCCTAGAAATGTCAACATCCTGCAAGAAGGTCTTACATAGACTAATGACTGGTGCCAAAGTCATGGTCTTAAACTTAATGCAAAAAAATGCATTTCATCCCCTCCAGCAAGGGTGATGTTCCTGCAAACTACCACATCAATAGCAACACCCTAAGACACAGTCAGTGCTGAGAGATCTGGGCAGACAAGTCAACAGCAACCTTAACTTCGATCACTGTGTCTCCACAGTGGTAAGAAGGGCATTTTATATTGCTCATCTCATAAGTAAGGGCATTGCCTTGGGGAAAAAAAAAGAGGTTATAACCCCCCCATACTCTTCCCTCATCAGGCCAATACAGAGTACAATGCTCCCTTTGCTATGTTCCTTTCTAAACACCTGCAGCAACTGGAGAGACCACAAAGGTTCCTTACAAAGAAAGTTCAGGGTCTTCAAGACTTGTCTTATGCAGACAGATTGAAATCATTGTCACTTTACTCTGTCATCTAGACTGCTCAGAGGTGACCTGTACCTTGCATATAGAGCAATGTCTGACCCAGCTTTAATGGAAATGCTGCACATTCGCGAGTCAAATGGCACACGGGTCACATGCTCAAAGGACTTTAACCTGGTATGTGATATCAACAGAACTTGCTGGAGAGACAGATTTGTCTCTCAGAGGTTGCTCCATGTTTGCAACAAGCTTCCTATTCATGATAAACAAAGCTCCTCATTGGCCCTATTTAAGCGTAATTTGGATGACTGGATGGGTAACTGGATATTCGCCCTGGGAGTTCCACTTATGTTCCTCTTGGACTGGGGCAAAAGGTGCTGATTTTAGTGTGTGTGTCAACCAGACCCCCTTAGGAAAGCACAGTTGTGTAACACTTACCATAAATGTAGCTGTCCGAGTGTATTCACTGTTACAGTCATCACACTTGGGTTATCCCCCTGCAGGTAGCCCTCAGTCGGCCTGAATACCAGAGACTTAGTATTTCTGTGTCAGATGCTGTCGCTCCAGGACTTACGTCAGGTCGTCAGGGGTATAAAAATAGGCAGCAGACGCCATTACATCAGTTTTTCTTGCACCAAATGTCAGGAGCCCACCAAATAGGGAGCTAAGTTATGGTGGGGGAAACCACCACCAGTAAAAAGAAAACACCAATACCCCTGAAAGGGGTGAGTAATAGCCATAGAGAGGAGAGAGAGAAAAAAACAGGGGGCTGGAGGGAGGGAAACCAGGACTGCGGCAGTGAATACACTCGAACATCTACATTTATGGTAAGTGTACACAACTGTACTATGTTCTTCGTGTTTCACTGTTGCAGTCATCACACTTGGGTGAATTCCCAAAGATGAAGAAGGGTGGAGGCAGTCAAGAAGAGTTAGGGCTGGCTAGTATGCCTTGCAGGACTGCTGTTGCAAAACCTGCCCTGGATTTGGAAAAAGATAGGCAGGTGGTAATGCTTGGTGAAGGTGTGTACTGAACTCCAGGTAGCAGCTTCCAGGATGTCCCTGGTAGGAACTCCCCTGAGAAATGCTGTTGAGGTAGATGTTGCCCTAGTGGAATGTGTTCTGACCCCCAGAGGGGCTGGTTTCCCATGGTGCTTGTAGTAGAAATGGATGCAGTGTGCTATCCATCTGGAAATTGTTTTGAAATGGCCTTGCCCTCGACCCCTGTTGCAAAGCTGACTAGTAACTGGTCAGATTTTCTGAAGGAATAAATACATAAAAACGGTGCACCACACAATAGCATTTAATAGTACAAAAATAAAAAACTGAACAGAGGTAAGCGCTTTCAGAACAGTAGTTGCTTCATCAGACAAGGTTAAAATGCACTTCAGCTCTTAAATAACAGCTTAGTCATCAATTAAGCAGAATCAGTGATGCCACAATTAGCTACTATTTAAAGAGACAGCAAAAAAATATATTAAGAGACAGCAAAAAAAAATATATACATCTCTATTTTAAAACATATTATCTTAAAACAGTGAATATAAAATATATAAATGTAGATATTTCCAGTAGACCACTAAAAACCTTTTATAAACATAAGTATATGTATGTATGTATATATTATTTATATATATCACCATAAAAAATGTTAAGAATAAAATAAAACATGTTAAAATAAATCAATGCTTAAGACGTCTTACTTTTAAAAAAGGGATTAAAGAAGAAGTCCCATTAAGCCCTGGATAGCGTTCAGCATCAAGTTTTAAAATCCATCTTTGCTCATGGCTTTCTGTAACATTTTCAGTGTCTCCTCCTCTCAAATTTCTATGAAAATGTTGTAAAACAAAGAATTTAAAAGAATGGGAAGCGTCTGTACGCATAACATGATTAGCAAGGGCATTAGATTGTTTATTATTTCTAATATCACGAATGTGTTCTAGAATTCTGTCTTTTAATGGCCTGTTAGTTTTGCCCACATAAAATGCTGGGCATTGCTGACAGAAACTAAAATAAACAACATCTGTGGTTTTGCAGTCTGAATACTGTTTAGAATGTAAAGTAAAATGCCTAGTTGGATGTGTATATGTACTTTTGTTAAAAATATGGGGACAGGCGCTACAAGTTCTACAGGGAAAAGTACCCTGTCTAACAGATTTACTTGTGCCTTTATATGTATCTTTATTGCACAAGTGCTGCTTCAGTGACTTGTTTCTAAAACTAAAATGTGGGGTACTTCCAATTATACTAACCAGATTAGGAACATCTTGTAGTAAATGCCAGTGTCTCCTAATAATGTCGGTATATTGATTAATGTTACTAGCAAATTGGAAAACAATTCTAAAAACATTATTGCCAGAAGATTCAGTGTCTATATTACCACTATAGTACTAGAATGAAAGTACGGTCTACATCTAGTGTGTCTCTGTTGCCAAGCATCAGAAATAGTTTGATCAATATCCCCTGCTTGATATCCCCTTTCCAAAAATTCTGTTTTTAGTTTTTTGAGAGCAGTAACTGCATTTTTGTCATTGTCATGTAATCTTAAAGTTCTAAAAACTTGGCCCTTAAGTACATTCCTGGGTATATGCCTAGGATGCATACTGGATTTATGTAATACTGTACTTTTTCTGGTGGGTTTAAAATAGATATTGCTGCTTAAATGATTAGAGCAGAACTTAGTGATATGTACGTCAAGGAAATTAATATCTGTTGCAGAAATCTGGTATGAAAATTTCAAAAAGTTAGTAGTATTATGTAAATATTCTACAAAGGATACAAAGTCAGTACCATCACCTTTCCATAGCAATAAGACATCATCTACAAAATGTACCTACCACAATAGTTGTCCTAAGAATGGATTATTTACAGAAAGTATGTTTGTCTCTTCCCAGCAAACTAAAGCCAGATTGGCATAGCTGTTTGCACATGGTGTCCCCATCGCTACGCCAACTTTTTGCAAAAAGAACTGATCTTGAAAAACAACAATATTGTTTTCTAGTATGATTTCTAATAAGCTACATATTTGAGTTTTAGTGTTGGTAAAACATTTATTAGCTGTTAGAAATTCTCTTATCATTTCAATACGCCAACAATTAGGTATGCTAGCAAAAAGAGATTCTATGTCCATGGTAACAGGGATAAACTCTGTATCTTCTGTTATACTGTCCATTCTGTTATGCAATCTTTCTAGGAACATCTTAGTATCCCTAAGTATTGTGTGACAATTCTCTAATAGGCCATGTAGATTACCTTCAACATATATGGAAAGGGGTGAACCAGCTCCAGAGACTATGGGTCGCATTGGTGGAGCAGAGAGGTTCTTATGAATCTTAGGCAACCCATAAATACTAGGAATAGTGGGTTTGTTAATATTAAAATACTTAAATAATGATTCGTCAATTAGGCCAGTGACTAATAGATCAAATAGCAAAAAAGACACTTTGTCTACAATAGCATTTACAGTAATTTTTGAAATACATTGATATGTATCTGAGTTAAGGTGCCCTCGGCCCCTGTTGCAAAGCTGACTAGTAACTGGTCAGATTTTCTGAAGGGCTTAGTCCTATCAAGGTAGAATCTGAACTGTCTGTGCACGTCCAAGAAGTGCAGGATCCTTTCCCCTTTATTTTGAGGACTAGGGAAGAAAGTTAGCAAATGGGTGGATTGGTTGAGAGCCACACTGGACACCACTTTAGGCATGAAGGAAGGGTTAGTCCTGAGGGAAACCCTGCCAGCATGGAAAATAATGAAGGGTTCCACAGTCATAAGTGCTTGTAGTTCAGACACTCTTCTAGCTGAAGTGATGGCCAGAAGCAAGGCTGTTTTCCAAGAGAGGAATTTTAAGTCTGCTGATGCAGTAGGTTCAAAAGTGGGAAGCGTCAGCTTTTCATAGGTTCATACTAGGCTATCTGCCCTAGGGCATTTATAAGCCTAGCCAGAGTGTGTTTGGCTTTCGTCACCCATTTTAAATTAATTTTGCTATGCCTTTTTTGAGGTTAGTATACTGTGCCTCTGTCTAACAGTGACACAGAAGTGATAGCCGGGGTAAACCTACGATCTCCCATCCACTCATCAAGATTCCTCTTGAAGAGAGTCAATGTGGGACTCTGCCTAACCTGGACTGGGATTTTATTCCAGAGTGAAGGGAGCCACTGGGTTATGAATCTGTCCTTCCAGCATGTCCTATTTATTTCAGTGCTGAGATTCAAGTCTCTCGAGCGCGTAGCTCGATGGGATTTGGATTTTCTGAGGTGCAGCATGTCCATTAATTCCAGGTTGGACATGGCTTTATACGTCAGGCAGAGATCGCCTCTGAGCAGGCGGTATGCCACTGAGTAGAGCTGGAGTTTCTTTAACCGGGCAGCATATGGCATCTGTTTGAGCCCTTTGATCCTCTTGGTGAGGTACTTTTGGGGTCTTTCCAGTTGCTGCAGGTGGCTGGTAAGGTACATCCCAAAAGGGGCATTGTACTCAATTATGGGCCTGATGAGAGATGAGTAAAGAGGCACGATGACCTCCCCTGATCTAGATGTGAATCCCTTCATGATTAGGTGGGCTATATAAAATGTTTTTCTAACCACTTTGGCCACGTGGTTGTCAAATGAGAGATTGCTATCAACTTGGGTCCCCAGGTCCCTAATGACTTCTGTACTTAATGGATTACCACCTATGTGGTAATTTGTGGGCACTTTGTTTTTGCCAAAGGGATGACTATACACTTTTGGCGTTTAGCTTGAGGCCATGGCTCTGGCACCAGTTGTCTGTTTCTATGAGGCCCTTTTGGAGGATGCTTGTGTCGGCTGGAGAGTTGATTATGGCGCCCAGTTTGCAGTCATCTGCGAACTTGGTCAGCCACAGTCCTTCCGTGTTGGCCTGTACAGCCGAGAAATATATACCGAACAAGAGAGGTCCCAGGACTGAGCCTTGTGGGACGCCACTTGTAACTGGTTTGGAGTCTGACATGGCTCCAGCAATTCTAACCATGTGGGTTCTGTCCTTGAGCCAGTTTGCAATCCATCTAGTGACATAGGGGTTTATATTTAAGCTGGTGAGCTTATCTACAATGCCCGAGTGGGGTATTGTATCGAAGGCTTTTGCGAGGCCAAGTAGGCTGTGTGGACCACCTTCCCCTCGTCAATGGCCTTGGTGACTGTTTCAAAGAAATCGACCAGGTTTAAGAGGCAGGATCTGCCCTTAACAAAGCCAAACTGGGTAGGATCCAGTGTCTGTAGGTCCCCAATATCTTTATTTATGAGGTCCATGATGATCCTTTCCATAGCTTTGCAGACCAAGCTAGTCAGGCTTATGGGGCGATAGTTTCCAGGATCCATTGAGGCACCACCTTTGTGGAGAGGGACCACTGTTGCTGTACGCCACTCTTTGGGTACATATCCTGTAGTAAGGCTAAGATTGAACAGTAGTTTTATGTTTGGGTTTAGCTCTTCTTGGAGTTCATGTAGGACGCAGCCCGGGACACCATCTGGTCCCATTGATGCTGTGTTTTTTGCTTTGGAGAAGGCGGCTCTTACCTGAGCATCTGAGATGTCAGGGGGGCAGCACTCTGTTGGGATAGATATTTGCCCTTTTGGTGGGGGGGGGGGAGTTTGCACTGAACCTGTCAGCTAGGATGTTGGCAACGTCTGTGGGCTCAGTGTATTTTTTTTTCATTTTGGACTAATTCTGAGCATATCTGGGAATTCCCACCCAGGTTCCTAACATAACTAAAGAAAGCCTTGTGATTATCCTTAGTGTCCTGTGCAATTTTCCTCTCAAAGCTGGACTTAGACGATTTTATGAGTGCCCGTAGTTTTTTGCTAATACTGATCAGAGATGCCTTCCCTTTTTGGGATTTTGCTCTATCATGTAGTAGCTTCCTCCTTCTATTGTATAGTTTGTTTATGGCTGGGGTCCACCAGACGTCTGCCTTTGGAGGACTGGGTCTTGGTTTTATTTTGGATTGCATGATCCATGCATTCCTGAAGGTGTTCATAGAATGCGTTTATAAAGGATTATGCGGTCTGGGCCATATTTTCCACAGGCCCGGGGGCTTTGAAGGATTTCGCCTCGGTTTTGAGGCGTGTGAAATTTGCTTTAGAGAAGTTTTTCACTGTGGTTTTCTGGGCAGTGGGTGGGGTCGGGATGTGAATATCCAGTGAGATTAGTTTATGGTCTGATCTTCCCAGTGAGGGATACACTTCTGGTCTGGAGCATAGTGTCCCCGTGTTGGTGATGATCAGGTCCAGTATGTTTTCCCCTCTTGTGGGAGTGGTAACAAGTTGTTCCATAGCATTTGAGTTTATAAATTCTAGGAACCTTTGGGCTAGGGTGTTGGAGCTAGAGTAATGCTCCCAGTCTATGTTTGGGTAGTTGAAGTCGCCCAATATAATGGTGTTTGGAGAGACCTTCATATTTTCCAGTAATCTCAGGAAGGCCGAGTGGGGTTCCTGTGTTTGGGAGGGTGGTCTGTAGCAGGCTATAAACTGGAAGGCAGTTTTACCCACAGTTAGTTGCACATGGATAGTCTCTGATGCTTCGTGCTGTGCCACCAACCTGGAGGTGTGGGTATCTTTGACGAATATTGATACTCCCCCTCCTTTTGTGGTTCGGTCCAAGTTTTGGGGCCGAAAAGCATGGTATGAGGTATAACCTGGTAGTGCTGGGCTGCTCTCGGGAGCCTTGAACCAGGTTTCTGTTACTGCACAGATATCGATGCTCCCCATGCTAAGGAGAGTTTTGAGTGCGTGCATCTTGAGGTTTAGACTTCTGGCGTTGAGTAGCATTACTCTTAGTTTCTTAGCCCTTGTGATACCTATGGAGGTGGGTTTGTCTTTTGAGCCTTGCCTAAAAAAGGCACTATGGGGGTAGCAAGAGCCTTTGCCAATATCCGAAAGCCCAGGGGTGACAGGTGCAAGCCGTCCCTAGCGAAGCATCGTGGCTTGTCGAGCATGTCATCCCAGGCTGACAGGCATTGGATCCCCTTTGAATGACACCAACACTTAAGCCAATTGTTGAAATTGATCATCTTGTCTTCATATTGTGGCATCATTCTTGGTGAGGGTAAGATGTTGCTCAAGGTCAGGGTCATACCGGCCTTGGCTACATGCTCAGAGAGCTCCTCTATGTCTCTTTTCATGTAGTCCAGGGAGGTACGTCTCAGGTCATTCACACCAGCATGGACAATGACTGAGTCATATTTGTACTTGCCTTGGAGTGACCTGAGTGCTTGTGTTATGTGGCGGATCCTAGCGCCCGACAGGCAGCTCACCGTGACCTTCTCCTTGTTCAGCCTGGTGAGCGGGACGTCAGTGTGCCTAACGATAGAGTCACCTATTACAAGTGTATCAGATGTGTTGTTTAACCTTAAGGGCTGTAACTGTTCGGCACACTGGCTTTGTGAGCTATGTGTTGCACGTGTTTTGTTTTGGGGTAGCGGTTGCTTGGGTGTCTGCTTTGGAGGTCTCTGCTGCTTAGACAGATTTTTATTTAGAGCCTCCGAGTATGTTTTTGTGTGTTTATGTGTTTGGTTTGTTGTCGTGGTAGGTCTATGTGAGACTGGAATTGTAGTGAGTGGGGTTTCCTTCTCCTCCTGACTGGTTACGCCAGTACTGAGTTGAGAGAGCTTAGCCTCCAGTTTGGCTATATGGTTGCATCTCTCACATGTGTTGGAATTTGTTGAGAGGAGGAGAGGGTTGTCTGTGTACATGAGGCAGTTGTAACACTGTCTCAAGATTCCCAGATTCACCAGCTGGACCAGAGAGGAGATTGACAACTGACCTTTGGACATGCTAGAATAGTATTGGGAATTCCTTTATAATTGAAAAAAAGGGCCAATGGGGAACAAGTACTCAAGGGGAGTTTGTGAGGGTGTAGTGCTTTTAATTTTTTAGAGCTGACTTATATAATTGCTTTAGTGAGCAAGTGCCAGATAACTTAAATGCAAAAACGACAAACAGTAACTTTCTTTCAAGTGAAACAAGGAAATAGGTACAGTAAGCAATGCAGATATCACTAGGGATCCACAGAAGTGCTAAAAGGCCGCGTTTTAGGTGGAATTAGCGTTTCAGGGAAATAAACAAACAACAAGCATACAAACAAAGCTAGATTCAGCAGGCCTGGAGATCTAGTCTATGCTACAGCAAACAAGGTGTACCAATTTCAGTAAGAAGCAGTTCAAATATGCAGGCACTATAAGCCTTTAACCAGAAATTCCCAGCTCAGGACAGAGTCCAGCCTCTCCTCCCACAAGAGTGCAGAACACGAACCCTCTTAATGTAAAATAACTGGCCTCAAGCCCAAGTGCTTAAACCAGAATTAATGCACTTTTAGAATAACAGACGCTGAGCCCTCAATCAGCAGTTCCCAACTTAGAAGGATGTAAGCTACCAGTTCTGCCACTACAGTGCAGACCACAAACCTTCTTAATGTAAAACTGGTCTGAAGCCCAGGTGCTTAAACTAAAAGGCTTAGAATGAGTTACACCAAGCAGTAATGAATACAACTGAGTACTTTTAAGATGACACAAAAGCAAAATAAAGTAGGAAAAAACACAAATACAGTAAAAGCAGATCATTTTTTTTTTTTTGTGGAAAGAGAGAAAGGAGTAGCAGAAGCTAAGCTGATTGGCCTTCTCAAATGTTCTCCCTGTACTGGGTAGAATGAGGTAATGAGACTAGACTGGGAGGAGGGTCCCAGATCAAATTAACACTATGGGCGGGCAACTGCAAAGCCACCAACTATAAAAACTATACCAACAGGGAGGGAGGGTGGGAAACAAACCATCAAACCAACCAGTACAAAGTTAAGGTCCCAATCAGGGATGGGTGCTCTCCTTGGTGGCCTTAAGTTGTTTGCCCCTCTCAGGAACTGTCTGATAAGAAGGTGCAAGAAAAGAGGAGGCTCAGTGTTGTAATGAGCCAAAATGGCTGAGGCTTGTATCTTAATGGAGGAGAAGGGCAGGCCTTTTTGGAGTAGATCTGCTAAGTAATCCAGGATTAGAGGCAGGGAGGGCAGAGTTGTGTCCTCTCCTTTAGATAGAATCCAGGAGCAGTACCTTTTCCTATTATCAGCATAGGATTTTCTTGTACTGAGTCTTCTGGCTTCAAGAATGACATCCAGCACGTGCTTGCTTAGGGTTGCTGGGGGAGAATTCAAAGAATAAGCCAGGCTGCAATATTTAGGGTTTACAGTTGTGGATGCAAAATCTGTCCCTCTGGCTGAGAGAGCAGGGTTGGGTTCTGGTGTAGGTGCCAGGGTGACACCGGTGAGATGCTGCGCAGGAGTGGGTACCAGTGCTGGTATGGTCAGTACGGGGCAATCAGAATTGTCCTTGGTCTGTCCTGTCTTGAGTAATACTCTTGAGAGAAGGGGCAGAGGGGAAAAGGCATAGATTGAGAGATTTACCCACTGACAAGATGGGGCATCCACTTTCCAGGCCCTGCTGTGAGGATTCCTGGTGCAGAATTTGCTGAGCTGGTGGTTGTAGGGGGAGGCAAAGAGATCCACCTCTGGGGTCCCCCATTTTTGAATCAGAAGGTTGAAGGTGCTGTGCTCCAATTGCCACTCATGTGGGTCTAGGAGATTTCTGCTTAAGTCTGCCAGTGAGTTTTGTTTGCCTAGCAGGAATTGAGCTTGCAGATGGACTTGCATGTCCAAGGCCATGTGCCACAGGGCCATGGCTAACCTGCAGAGTTGGTAGGAGTGGGTTCCCCCTTGCTTGTTGATGTACCACATAACTGTGGTGCTGTCTATTTTTATTAGCAGTTGTTCTGGAAAGAGTAGGGATCTGAAAGCTGTCAGGGCATCCTGCACAGCTAGCATCTCTTTTTGGTTGATGTGCAGATGAATTTGACTTGGGCTCCAGTGGCCCTGAATGCATTTGCCACCCATGTGTGCTCCCCAGGCATAGTCTGATGCTTCTGTGGTTAGGGTCTGGGCAGCGTGGGGTTGAGAAAAGGACAGTCCCGTGTTGTGGTAGCATGCTTCTGCCCGTCAAAGGAAATCTGTCCTTAGGGTATGATAGGAATGACTGTTTCCAGGTCCTGAGAATGTTGGCACCAAAGACTTTTTAAGTACCACTGACGTTTCCTCATATGCAGTCATGCATATGGAATTAGCAGTATACATGAGGCCATGAACCCTAGGGCCTGCAGTATTTTTCTTGCAGATAGCTGGGTTCTGGTGGCCAATTGTTTGAAGTAGGCTGTTAGATAGACTTGTTTTCCTGAAGTGAGGAATGCCATCTGGGATGTTGTGTCCATGCTTGCTCCCAGGAAGACAATCTTTTGACTGGGTACCAGTTTTGATTTCTTTTCGTTGATGGTGTACCCCAAGGAAGTGAGAAGGTGTTTCACAAATGTCAGGTGCTGCAACAGCAATTCCTGACTGTCCGCCTGAATCAGGCAGTCATCCAAGTATGGGAAAATTTGGATATTTCTCTGCCTGCAGTATGCAATGGCTGGAGCCAGGCATTTTGTGAAAACTGTGGGCGCAGTAGATAAGCCAAAGAGAAGTGCAGAAAACTAATAATACATAGATCCTGCCCTGAAACATAGATACTTCCTGCATGACTCCCTTATGGGGATGTGCAGATAGGCTTCTTTTAAGACGAGGGTGACTAACCAGGCATCCTTAGCTAGCATAGGGAGAAGCTGTTGCAGGGTAAGCATTTTGAATTTTGGTACCACCAGGAATGTGTTGAGAATTGAAAGATCCAGGATTGGGCGCCAAGAGCCCTCGTTCCTCGGTACAAGGAAGAGTCTGGAGTAGAATCCTTGACCCATCTGTTCTACTGGAACCGGCTGAATAGCTCTGATATTGAGCAGGGAAGCTACTTGGCTTTGAGCCTTTGCCCACTGGTTTGGAGGAAGGTCTGGAAACCCACTTGGGGTTGACCGTGAATGGAAATAAAATTTGTACCCCTGGGATACAATGTTGAGGACCCATCTTGTGTGATGGACATCCAATTTTTTGCATGAAGGGCAAGTTTTCCATCTAGGGGCACAAGCAATTGGGCAGGGCTGGGGAGTGGAGTAAAGAAGTCATGGTGAGTTTTTTTCTGTAAGGAGGTGGCTTACCACTCCCTTCTTTAGGGGGTGGGGGCACTCCATTACTTAGATCTCTGCTAACCCTGAGACTGTAGTCTGGGTGGTCTGTTTCCCCTGGGTCTGGTTTGAGAAGGCCTGGAGGGGGCAGGAAAGGACCAGTGTTTGGAAGGGCAATGTTTGGAAGGGCAATGTCTACTGAATCTAGGGGGTTGTACTTGTAAAACTTCTTTAACAGTCTGCATAGACTTAGCTTTTTCTTCCATATTTTTAAGAACATCTTCTGCTTTGGTGCTAAACAAACTGTCATTGTTCAAAGGAGCGTCTAGTAACTTTGATTTGACATGGTCTGCTCCTTGAGCCAAGCATGCCTTCACAGTACAGAACCAGTGACTGCTGCCCTGCAAGATGCTCCTAGTGTGTCACAGCCACACTGCAATGTATGCTTACTAACTTGGCTTACAGAGTGCATAAGCTCCTGCAATTCTTTATTTTCTGCATAGTCTGAAAAGGTTGCCACTTTTTGTTTAATAAGTTCCACAATATGCTGCTGGTACTTCAGCATGTGAAACTGACAATTCAATGCCCTAATAGCAAGAGTTGCAGAGCTATATACCTTCTTACCTCATCTGTCCAAAGCTCTGGAATCCCTGTCTGAAGGGGTGAGATTCTTGGCTGTAGTATCCTTGACACCTTTAGGCCTCTGGGAAATAATCTCTGGGTCAGCAGTAGGATTCTTGAAAAACAAATTGTGAGTGTCAGGTACTCTGTAGTACCTGTCTGGTTTCCTAGGGGCAGGAGGTAAATGTCAGGAGTAAGACTGGATTCCATAAAAACAACATCCAGGACAGTGGGTATTACTAAAGGCCTGTGCTGAGGCAACTCTAGGAATTCTCTGAGTCTCTTTTTGGACTGAGGATAGTCTTCGCATTCCCATTGGAAATGCTCTCTTAAGGTATGCAAGGTTTCAACAAAAGAAAAGTCCTCTGGAGGGGAGGTAGAGGGAATGGATTCCTCTGCATCTGAATTCTCATAAGCAGATAATGGCATGTCTTCATAATCAGAAATCTCAGAGTCATCAGACTCCTGGTCTGTAGAAGCTGTAGGGGACTGGTCTCTTTCTCTTAGCAGGGGAAGGCTGACTTCCCCTTATCAGCATAATAAGGTCTTCTGCCATTCTAAGCATTTGTTTTTGTTGCATGGGAGCAGGTGCATGCATTTTGGTTGTCTGTTTTCCAGGCGTAGTGCGTACTCTGGGCCTAAGAAACTCTGTAGTTTTGGTTAAACAAGGAGTCGTCTGTTTGAGTTGAACATCGGTTGAGCAACAAACTGCCTCAGAAGCCGGTGCCTGCACAGCGGCTCCGGACCCATCGAAGGTAGAGACATCCACAGGTTCCATAGTCAAAGAAGAGTCTTGCGGCATACAGACTCCGAATGGCTCTCGGTAGAGGTCTGCGAATTCACTAAAGCGGGCATCAGGGGCTGTGAAAGCGCCTCACTGAGTACCGGTGGACTGGCAACCAGCTTAACAGAAGCGTTGTCGGCAGCTTTGGACCTATGCGGTCTGCCTCTGTCTTTATCCTTATGTTTTTTCGGAATATCAGTAGTCAGATGGCTTACTGAAGCCATTTCAGAATACGGAGATCGAGAGCGAAATAACTTTGCAACAAAGAGAGCCTGCCGATGAATGGTTCAGGCATTAAACAAGGCACAAAACAGACAGCGAGGTACGTGGTGGTCTGGGCCTAAACAGGTGAAGCAGTAAGAATGAAAATCTCTGTGAGGTATTTGCTTTCCACAGGCAAGACAATTGTTAACTTTTTCTGACATCGGTTAGAGCAAGAAAAAAGGATCCCCAACGGGGGTACTTAGCTTTAGAAGACTTCAGGATTATTCAATTCGTAAACGAAAATTCAGGTAGCGGCCAACCGGCACTTGCGAACTGCTTCTGCTTCATGCTCCTCGGCAAGAAAGATTGATGTAATGGCATCGGCTGCCTGTTTTTATACCCCTGATGACCTGACGTCAGTCATGGAGCGACAGCATCTGACGCAAAAATACTAAGTCTCTGGTATTCGGCCAGACTGAGGGCTACCTGCAGGCAGATAACTCGAGTGTGATGACTGCAACAGTGAAACTCGAAGAACGTCATGGGTCGAACTTGGCTAGGCTTGTAAGGACCCTGGGGCCGTTAGCCTAGTAAGCTCCTATGATCCTATGGTACATCAAATACTCAGTTAAAGGAATTAAACTTGTATCAACATATAAATAAAACACACTGATTTGATAGATTCATATCCCAACATACCCCTCACCTCTGGAACAAACTTCTACTACATGACGAGCAGAGCAGTACCTAGACAATTTAATGGAGAGCCTGAAATTCTATCCCAGTCTACCTTGTCTTACTCTCCTTGAAGCTAGAGAGAAATTATGAACAGGGATTTTTGGCTAGGCTTGAAATGGTCTGTAGACTGATTGCCCAGTAATTACCTACGACTCTGTGATGAAAATACTTAAACATTTTGAATAACTTTTTTTTTTACTTTCTCTCTCTCACGCAGACTGATAGACAGGGACATACACACACACACAGGGAAGTCAACAGTACACAAGTACACTTTGTTTATGTGTCTCCCGTGGCCACATTCCTTAGAGCAAAGCCTAAATCTCTCTCCTTTTTTACCTATGCATATTCGGTTAAGGCATTTCTTATCAACAGGACTCAAAGCTTTCACACCCATGGGTAAAATGACTTCATGAAGAAAGTTTCCTTTTTATTTTTCCTTAATTGCTACAAGATGCTATTGTTTGTATGAAGGCCTGTTTTCCATCTATTTTATTAGTTTAATAGTGTGCGCGTGCGTACATAGATATACAGTTATTCAGACATGCACGCAAATATATATGGGTGTGCATGCATATCTATGCATAAATATATTCTGAAGTCCAATACTGATGGACGAAAGTGCTTAATCCCTTACATTTTAATTGAGTTAAGTTATTTTGTTGTTGTTTTAATTTGATTTTTTTATGTGGAATGAAATGGCAGACTTTCTTCAACAGATTATTTAGGCTGCTGGTGTTACTATCCGGTCTTCGTTTCATAAATATTATATATATATATATATATAAATTGTATATGTATATTAGGAGAGGTGTGTGTATGTATATATATACATATATATATATATACATATATACACACACACACACATCTATGTGTATAGATAAACAACACACATGCACATACAGAAGAATATGAAATAGAATCAAACAACAGCACACTCACCTTTGCTGCTGGAAGAAAGTAGGTTGTAGGTTCGATTCCCATTGCAGGTGACAATGAAGTGCAGCATTATGGAGGCTGCATTTCTAACTGTGTCATCCTTTGAATGAAATGTTAAACTGAGGTCCTATCTGCTTGAGTTGGTGGTAGTTCAAGTTTATGCAAAAGATCCGATGGCACACATCAAAAAAAGTAGAAGTTCCCCACATCCCTGGCCAAATTTCCCCTAGTGATATAAATACCACTTAGGAGTTCACCAAAAACTAGTCTAGTGGGACAAACCAGGTCAACAAAGGAAACATAAATAAAATAAAATAAAAAGTTAAAGGGGATGTGTAAAAGATTCATCCAAAACATCCTCTCCAGACACAAGCACACAATATAAAATAATAAAATATTATACCATTTATTAAATGCAGTAAGACATTGAGTTGTGCATCAAGAAAATATCAGATGCCCGAGGTGCTTCACAGACTCCTGTAATATCTGTCCAGCAAACAGCCTACCATGTGCTGCTGCTCACACATGGCATGTAAAGGGCAGATGCCCGAGGTGCTTCGCAGACTCCTGTAATATCTGTCCAGCATACAGCCTACCATGTGCTGCTGCTCACACATGGCATGTAAAGGGCAGATGCCCGAGGTGCTTCGCAGACTCCTGTAATATCTGTCCAGCATACAGCCTACCACGTGCTGCTGCTCACACATGGCATGTAAAGGGCAGATGCCCGAGGTGCTTCGCAGACTCCTGTAATATCTGTCCAGCATACAGCCTACCATGTGCTGCTGCTCACACATGGCATGTAAAGGCCAGATGCCCGAGGTGCTTCACAGACTCCTGTAATATCTGTCCAGCATACAGCCTACCATGTGCTGCTGCTCACACATGGCATGTAAAGGGCAGATGCCAGAGGTGCTTCACAGACTCCTGTAATATCTGTCCAGCATACAGCCTACCATGTGTTGTTGCTCACACATGGCATGTAAAGGGCAGCACAGTAGCGCAGAAGTTATTGCTGGCTCATTTCTAAGTTGTGGCCCTTCTATATAGAGGTTAGTTTTCCCCTTGTGACTTTGTGGAGTTTTGAGTCCCTATTACATCACAAGGTAAAATTGGTACTTTTCCAAACTTGTCAGAAGATGTGTGTGTATGTGAGGGAGTGCACATTTGTTTGTGTTCTGCAGTGGATTAGTATCAGTTCAGAACTGATTTGATGCCTTACTGGTCACTTTCTCACACATGCTTCTCTCCTTGTTTCCCCTCTTAGGTCTTTACTATAATTTTTACTATGACAGTTAATGCCACACCATTTCCATCACAGGAATCAGAAGGAATACAGGGATATTTGACCAGAGGCCATGTGTGCCTTGCCAACGGCCACCTTCAGACTCTACAAAACTTTTCAGGGAGGGCAAGACTTGTACTTCATGGTAACTCATCATGTCTGATGGCAGAGAGAAAACTACACTGCTTGACATGCAAGGAGATTCTATTCCAAAGCAAGGGTAGGGGCTGCACGAATCTCTGTCTTAACATGTTATTCATGCATTCAGAGACTGCTCAGTCTTATTAGCCTTTATGCATCTTCAGAAATAATCACTTTTCCTCGCATAACGACTGCTTTCTTTTCATTCGAACTACAAATGGTGCACAGAAAGGCTAATTTCCCCTTTCATCTCAGTGTGATGCTTGAACTATTTCTCCTAAAGTAATAAATATCAAATGGTTTTTATGTTTTTCTACTGTGTAAATTCTGTTACTGAACTATGCCAAGCATTTTTTGATAGAGCTTTTTCCTTGAGCTTCTAATGAAAATGGATGTGAATCCAGTTGGGCATCCCATGAAAAAACTTAAAATATAACTATACAATTTTTTCCGCCAGGAGGGGTCCTGGCTGTCATATAACACTGAAATGATTAATGTAAATAATAAGAAAAAGAATATATTAAGCATTTTTTTCAATAAAAATAATTAAGTCACACCCACATTTTCTCTACGTATAGACCAGTATGTTAAACTTTTAGAGTACCTGTTTAAGGAAATAAACAATTGGAGCGTTTGTACTCACAATTGGGTGGTGGTGTAATGTCTAGTATGTGCAACAACACTTAAAAGAATGCAGATTAAGAATGTCAACATGCTATTTGTTTTCTGGGATATCTGATTGTGGAATATGGCGGGGACATTCAAACTCAACATTAAGCAGCGACATTGCTCTGTTATCCAGAAGATTCCAAAACACACACCCTTTTCACATACTAATGACAAAGGCATTACAGACCACGTTGTCAACTGTTTCTATGACTGTCTCCAGGGCATGGTCACCGACAATTCTGACACTGACAGTGTTCCCAACACCAGAGCTGTATATGTTTTACTACAGTCTCTGTAGGCCGACATACTATTCCCAACACCAGAGCTGTATACATTTTACTAGTTTATAGTCTTTACTGACTTTAATGTCCTCCCAAACACCTTAGCTGTGTACCTTTTACTACAGTCCCTGTAGGCCTACAATAGTGTTCCCAACACCAGAACTGTATACCTTTTACTATCCTTATAGTCTTTACTGGCTTACTTTAATGTCCTCGCAAACACCTGAGCTGTGTACCTTTTACTACAGTCCCTGTAGGCCTACATTACTGTTCAAGACCAGAGCTGTATACGTTTTACTATCCTTATAGTCTTTACTGGCTTACTTTAATGTCCTCCCAAACACCTGCGCTGTGTACCTTTTACTACAGTCCCTGTAGGCCTACATTAGTGTTCCCAACACCAGAGCTGCATACATTTTACTAGTCTCTGTAGGCCAACACCTGAGCTGTGTACACTTTACTCTCCTCATAGTGCCAGCAAGGCCTACATTAATGTCCCCCAACATCCGAGCTGTGTGCTTTTTACTGTCCTTACAGAACCTGTAGGTCTACATTAGTGTTCCCCAACACCTGAGCTGTGTGCTTTTTACTACAGCCCCTGTAAACCTACATTAGTGTTCCCCAACACCTTTGCTATTGTGTACCTTTTACTACAGTCCCTGTAGGCCTACATTATTGTTCCCCAACACCTGAGCTGTGCAACTTTTTCCCATTACAGTCTTTCTAGGATCTTGACATTAGTGTCCCCCAACACCTGAGCTGTGTGCCTTTTACTCTCCTTATAATCCTAAGTAGGTCTACATTAGTGTTCACCAGCACGAGTTGCGTGCCTTTTGCTACAGTCCCTGTAGACATATATTAATGGTCCCCAATACCTGAGGTGTGTGCCTTTTGCTACAGTCCCTGTAGACATATATTAGTGTTCCCCAACACCTGAGCTGTGTGCTTTTTATTCCCCTTACAGTCCTTGTTGATCCTAACACTGACATTACTGTTCCCCAACACCTGAGCTGGGTACCTGTCACTCTCCTTATAGTCCTAGCAGGTCTTCATTAGTGTTCGCCAGCACCTAAGTCGTGTGCCTTTTACTATAGTCCCTGTAGACATACATTAGGATTCCCCAACACCTAAGCTGTGTACCTTTTATTCTGGTTACAGTCCTTATAAGATCTTAACATTACTGGTCCCCAACATCGGAGCTGTGTGCCTTTTACTACAGTCCATGTAGAAGTATCTTAAGATTCCCCAACACCTGAGCTGCGTGATTTTTATTCCCCTTACAGTCCTTGTTGATCCTAACACTGACATTACTGTTCCCCAACACCTAAGCTGTGTACCTTTTATTCTGGTTACAGTCCTTATAAGATCAACATTACTGGTCCCCAACATCTGAGCTGTGTGCCTTTTACTACAGTCCATGTAGAAGTATCTTAAGATTCCCCAACACCTGAGCTGCGTGATTTTTATTCCCCTTACAGTCCTTGTTGATCCTAACACTGACATTACTGTTCCCCAACACCTAAGCTGTGTACCTTTTATTCTGGTTACAGTCCTTATAAGATCAACATTACTGGTCCCCAACATCTGAGCTGTGTGCCTTTTACTACAGTCCATGTAGAAGTATCTTAAGATTCCCCAACACCTGAGCTGTGTGCCTTTTACTATAGTCCCTGTAGACACACATTAGGATTCCCCAACACCTAAGATGTGTGCCTTTTATTCCTGTTACAGTCCTTGTAAGACCTTAACATTACTGGTCCCTAACACCTGAGCTGCTAGCCTCTTACTACAGTCCCTGTAGGAATACATTAGTATTCCTTAACTACTGAGCTGTGTGCCTTTTATTCCCCTTACAGTCCTAGCAGGACTACATTTGTGTTCCCCAACAAATATGCCTACTTTTTAAAAGAGTCAGGGCATGTTTTGCACAATATTACCCAGGACTGATTTGTAGCTGAATTACTTTTTGTCACAATTCATTTTATTTATCTTTACATGGTAATACCATATAACATGGGTGTGGAATGGTTCCGCAAAGCTCTCACTGAATCCAACTTCTTTCACTTGATGAGTTAAAACTTTTATTATTTATGGACCTAGTTGTACACAATAATTATATTTTTTTAGAGAGAGCATTATTATCAGAGGTCTGGAATTTCAATGGATGCAACATGCACACACATTTTCTAACATTGTTTTATGGTTTTGGGGGCAACATTTTAGTACTTATTGGAATTTTTATGGTCGATACCCCAATAATATTTGCATTTTTTTTTAACAGGAATTGTTGAGAATTTACACAAATTCATTGACTATATAGGGAATACTGCTTTCCTTAAGTCTACCTACTTGTTGTAATGACAAAAAATGCACTATGTAGCTATGACTATATCTAAAGGTGATATGTGCCTTCATTCCAACATCTACCATAAACTTACCTACTCTTTTTAATTTACATTTTGATAGCTGTCATCTTTACCATAAAAAGCCTAATTTAAGTATAGATGATGAGGCTTGGAATGATTACAGATGAATTTATTTTGATGTAAAAAATGAACAAACTTAAGAATATGTTTAAAGAAAAGACTTATCCCACTGAATTGACAGAGAAGGTTTACACAAAAGTAATAAATAAAAAGTGTCTAAAAATATATATATTTATCCCCTAGTAGTCTTACGACACAATAGCAGGATGGGTCAACAAGATGAAAAATGCGAACTCTTTCAGGGTATCGCTATGTTATACGGTGTAGATAGTTTAGCAGTTTTTAATATTATCAAGGTAATCTGGGAATTATTTACTATTGACCTACAGATCCAAGAAAAACTTGGTTCCTTCCAGAAAGTTACTTTTAAATGAAGACTGAATTTAAAAAGTTTAGTGGAGTCCAAAGCATTTGGAAGGGTAACTAAAACTAGAATGGGCATTTATAAATGTATTTGTTAGGTATATTAATATATACAAGACGGTGATGAGTTTGCCACCAGCACAAAAACAGTAAAGATAAGAACTAGTTATAACCGTAGTTGATGCTGCTTTACATTCTTCATGTTGTGCCTTTTCTAGAGGTAAAACTGAAAGGAGAACAACAGGATGCGTCTCTGAGCACTAATGTAGTGCACATTGAAGTGTGTGCAACAATCCTCCAAACAAGAGGTGGTGATTGTTATTCTACATGCAGTACAGCCTCAATAAGAAACTACCCCTTTAACACAGAGATGCAAAAAATGCATTTTGCCAGCCACAAACAACATATCATGCATCTAGTCAAACAAACAAAAGAATTAACAGTTTCTGTCTCTGGCTTGTGCAGAGTCTGCCTACCGGGACCTGTCTGCAGTGATCCATGAATGTGCTCTTTTCATTCTGGGTCACTTCACAACCACCTAGCATAATAATGGATTGCAAACAGCTAGCTAACAAAGCATTCAGAGATAAATTCCAATCAGTAAACACAAAAGGACTGCCGCTTTCATCTTTCAAAGACACTGTGCCTTAAAAGAAAATACGTGGTCACCACTGACAGTATACAACAAAAGACACAGAACTTAAATTACAGATGGTTACGTACAGCAGACTTCCAATCACCTCACAGTATTCCAGATGCATTCTAGTCCGTTCTAAATGACCTGTCACAGTATTAAGACAACAAAAAGGTTCAACTACTACTATATTTTAGTTAAGCAAAGGAAAATAAAAGCTCAGTGTACAGAAATCAAAATATGTCAAAGCATGATTATTTATTTTTATTTATTTTACATTTGTTGAGCGGGCGAGTCTAACTGGATATATGTCCATTTTCAGTAGAGGCCCGGGGAGAAAAGCTCCACATAAAAGACACTAACAAACAGTAACATTAAATTCAGTTACAGATTATTTGTCAGACAAAACAGGTGTTACATGGTAACTTAGCATTCATGATAGATAAAAAGAGAACAGATAAGAAATTCCCCCACTCTTTGGATGAGATTTTTTTTTAATCAAACACTGCAAGAAAAATAAAGTATTCAGAAGACTGTGGGGAATTCCCAAATCAAAGTTATGAGTTAGGCACAGGAGAACAGACTAGTTATAAACAGAACTGGGCAAATTAGTTGAGGGGCAGTAACTCATAAATAAGACAGAGGTATGTCCATACAGTCTTTCCTGGGTACAATAAGTCCAACTTAGAAGGTCGGGGTCTTAAATTGGCTATAAAGTGAGTAGTAAATGGTGCCATAGCCTAGGATAACAGGAGTAGAAAAATCTTAGTCAGGGTTAGTACAAGGACATAGCCAGTGGGTTGTAAGGTATAATTTGAGTTTCTTTTTGAATAGTGCAGTTGAAGAAAGAGATGCGAGTTCACTGGGAAGTGGGTTCCAGGTTTTACCCACAGTGTTAGAGAAAAGGGAATCTCCTGCTTTATAGTTGGGTTTATGTCTAGATACCAGTAGTTTATTTGCTGAGCGCAGGTTTGTAAGATTTTTATATGGGCTGATTAGACTTGTGAGAATTGGTGTGTTACCTGGTTAATAAAGGATTTTATGGTAATAATCAGTTGGTGAAATAGAATTTGATTATGCAGCTCCAGCCAGCCCAGTTGATTCAGATTTTGGCAGTGGTGGGTTCTGAAAGGGGAGCCAGTAGCAAATCTGGCAATATTATTGTAGGAGATTGCCAGCTTGTTGGGGTTGCTTTTAGACAGATTTGTATATATAGGAGAGGCATAAGAGAGAGTTGAGATAAGGTGGGTGTGGGCAGTAGTAGTTCTAGCAATGGGAGTAAGGAAGGGGTTAATTTTATAGAGGGAGCATAGTTTTTGGTTAACTGATTTTACTGCGGTATTGATATGAGTATCATAGTTAAGGTTGTGGTCAATAGTTACTCCTAAGAGTTAAGTAGTAGAGTCAGGAGACATAACTGCGCCATGTTTAGATTTGATAGTGAAGGCAAATGGGGTGGACTTGTGTAGGAGTAAACAGCAGTAGTTCAGTCTTTTTAGGGTTAAGGAGGAGACAACACTGTAAAAACCATTCTTCTACTAGCTTGAAGACATTTTGGGTGAGGGACTGCAGTTCAAAAGGCCCTGTAGCTGAGGATATTAATGTGGAGTCATCTGCGTATTGAATGGATATAGCTTGGGGGATACTAATAGATCGTTTATAAAGATGGAGAATAGAAGAGGGCCCAGAATAGAACCTTGGGGTACACCGAGGGAGACAGGAAGGTGGGAGGATAGAGTGTTATCCCAAAGCACTGCCTGTTATCTAAGTAGGACTTGAACCACTGCAGTGCTTGAGTATCGAGTAATAGGGGCTTAAGAAAATTCAACAGTAGTTGATGGTTAACCATGTTGAATGCTTTTGAAAGATCAATAAAGACACCAGAGGACAGGGTGTTGTTACGGTTTTTGTTAATGTGGTCAGAAAATGATAGGAGGGCAGTAGTGGTGCTATGGAAAGGTCAAAAGTCATGCTGAGAGCTAGCTAATAGGCTATTTTGGAGAAGGTGGTCTAATAGTTGATGGTGGATGCATTTTTCCATGATTTTAGCTATGGGAGAGAGTAGGGCAATTGGATGAAAGTTAGATAGTTCTGTTGAGTTGCCACCTTTATGTAGGGGTATTATATGCGAGACTTTCCAGATGGATGGGATGGTACCTTCTGTTATGGTTCTATTTATTAGGATAGAGATAGGGTAAGGAATAACTTTAGCTGCTATTTGAAGATATTTAGCAGGTAAGAGGTCAGCAGAGGGGGTAGAGGGTTTGAGTTTTTGAAGGAGGGTACAGATGAGGGATGTAGGCACAGGTTGGAGTTGGAAGGTAGGCGGTGAGTTAGTTGAGAAGGAGGGCAAATAAGAGGATACAGGGGGTAGTGAGTTAGCAGGTGACTGGATGGCTTCATTAAAGAAGATATTAAAGGAATCAGCAATTCATTTGGGAGTCTCTTGGGTAATTCCAGATGGGGTTGGTGTCTTAGAGTTGCCTGGATGCAGCAGTCTATTGATACCTGACCATAATTTCTGTGGACTTTTTTGATTGGTTTGTTGAAGTTGAAAGTAGAAGTTTATTTTGTCTAATAGTAGTGATGCTTTAGTAGAATTTCTAAGCTGTTTAAATTTTAAATGATCAAATGGGTCTTTAGAAGTACGCCATTTGGCCCACAATTTGTTTATAAGTAGAATCTTTTGCTTAGTTTCCTTTGTAAGCCATGGAGCAGTTTTGGTACTGATTCTATGAGTACAGGAAGGGGCATGGTAGTCCAAGATTTCTAGGAACTTAGAACTGAAGTATGCCACTGCTTCCTCCAGTTGGAGGGGTTTTAAGAGTGAAGTATGTCACTGCTTCCTCCAGTTGGAGGGGTTTTAAGAGTGAAGTATGTCACTGCTTCCTCCAGTGGGAGGTGTTTTAAGGGGGACCAGTTGCAAACATTCAGTTCATTTTGGAAGTGTTCAGGGTTAAAATGTTTAGTGGAGCGAGTAGTTCTAAAAGGTGAAGGGCTAGGAATATTACTCTTTTGACGAATTATATAAGTTAGTGAATGATCACTAATGTCATCTGGCATGATGCCTGACGTTGGGGACTGAGTATTAGAATCCAATCTAGGGTGGTTTTTTTTGTTGGTAGGTTTATGGATTCGAGTGCATGAGGTAATAGTTTGGGAGAAGCCTTGTAGGTTTATGTGGTTAGTTGGGTTATCGGAATTACAGGTATTCCAGTCTACATTAAAGTCGCCTAGCAGAATGGCTTCTTGTGGATAGTTAGTGGAAAGCCAGCTAAGGATATTTTCTAGGGAGGTGATGTTATTACCTGGAAGAAGATATCAGCACATAATGTTGATGGACTTACAAGTATTTAGTTGTAGCTTAGTGATAAGAATTTCAGTATTGGTATCGGATGGTGGGTGAGTATCAAAGTGTAAATTGGAGCCCTGCTTTGTATATTAAGGCTATGCCCCCCACCTTTTTTGTTAAGGCGATCCACTCAAACTACTATATCCTGGAGGGGTGATTCCATAGTCTTGGGTTGCTGGTTTTAACCATGTTTCGGTTAGGCATAGAATGCCAACGTTATGTACATCCAGTAGGGCATGAAGGTGAGTCACTATTATTAACACTTCATATATTCAATTGAGCTATGAAGGAGGAGTTAGGAACTGGGTTAGTAGGACTATTACTGGTAGGGCCAGGATTTGCATAAATGTCACCATCCAGTAGGAGGTGTAGGTGTAGTCTATATGTGTGAATTAGAGAAAGATTCAGTATATTATGTGTTCTCTTGACATGGTAGTGTTTTGATATTCTCAAGTTTTGGTCTCTTCATAGCCGTATAAATGCTGGGCTCATTGCTTACCTCATACTTAAAATAATGTGAAACACTGGCATAGTTATTCCGTCAAGACAGCATTTCTGTCTTAATCCAGAAGGAGATGTGGTGTTTAAAGATGGTGTCAAACACGAAGACAGGTGTTGGTACTATGGCATGTGGGGGAGGGGGCATACAGACACAGAAATTAGCATAATGAACAAGGGCTAGTTGGAGCTGGGAAGTACTAGTCTGTAGTGAAGGAGCCTGGATAAGAAGATGGGAGAGCAGCAGGCAGTGATGCAGGGGAGGAGGGCGGACATCACTTAGCAACAGGAGGACCGACGTGACTTAGTAACAGGAGGATGGACATTACTTAGTAACAGGAGGATTGACATTACTGCAATGTAACAATGTCATATAAGGAATTTGGGTATTAAGAAGGGGAACTGCAAACAGAGAAGTAGGAGGAAAGGGTGGTCATAGCTGATATCACAAATACACAGACCAGTGGCAAGACATGGACACGGAGATTCCGGGGAACAGGACATTTAGAAATGACAGGGCCAGGAGAGGGAGTAGTAATATATATAAGGGACAACACCAAATGTCAGGTGAGGCAAGGAGGAAAACCATCACATGAAGGTGGGCAACAGAGGAGTGAGGGTCAGTACCTAAGGTAAGTGCCTTGACAGCCAAGGTATAGGAGGGTAGGGTGTAGCAATTCAGTGAACAAGCCCTGGATATGCTAAAGTAAAGAATGTGGGGGTGAACAGGAGAATAAACATGTGGGTAGGAAATAATCTACTCTGCTAGCAGTAGACTAGGAGATCTCAAGCTCTACGGCAGACTATGGGCTAACTGAAGTACTGAACCTTGTAGGATTTGACCAGCTGGTGCAGGACTAAACCAGATAAAGTGAAAATACAGGACATGGTCTTAACTAAGGAAGATGGAGCATGGATGTCCTAGTAAAGCCACCATTAGACTAAACATGACACCAAAGGAAATAGTGGACAGGGGGACAGAGATAAGGAACTAAAGGCAAGGGAGATGGTGTGCAATTTTGGGGGTAGACTATGCTGAGGTTGCCAGAGGCCACAGATGAGTTAGGGTACTGGAGGCAAATTAAGGGAATGCAAAAACTACTGGGATGGCTCAGGGATGAAGCACTTAGGGCTACAGACAAGAGAGGAAAAGCAAAACAGGAAATAGAAGTATAACATGGTTTCATAGCAAAGTAAGACCAGCAGGAATGTAGGAATGCAATAAAAGGTAAAGCCCATGGAGGCAAGCAGAAGTGCATCAAACAATGTGAAGGCAGCAAAACCGTGCACTGAAAGGAAGTTGCCAGAAGAAGGGGTTAAGGAAGTGAAAGGCTGCTTTTCTCTAACTAGAATGCAGAAATAAACGATGGATAGGTCTGGTAAAGATGATAAGGAGAACAAAGAAATAAAAGAGGAATGTCAGAGATGCAAGTGCAAGGTGACGTGCAGTAACAGTACTATTCAGTAACTAGATTTATAAGTAACATAGGCTATAACAATTAAAAAAGCAACTGTCAAAAGGATGCACTGATGCAGGTAGGTAGACATGAAATGCATACAGCAGTATGATACAACTCTAGCACATGTCACATCATTTGGGACTGATTTAAAGCGCATCAGTTGTGAGGTCAAGTAATTACACTGGTCCAGTGAAAATGACATATAATCAGATACCAAGCAGCAATACGGTGCTTAAAATATAAAGTCAGCAACCTGTAAATTATGTCAGAAAGTTACGAACGTTATTGTGCCAAGCAGCATTTGTACACTTACCTATGTCAGTGCCAAGGAAAAATATTACAAGGTAGACTTAACCAGGGAACATGCAGGACTAAATGAAGTATTGTTTCAAGTGAGATTTAAATGATTAAAGATTATGTATCTCTCTATGAGAGAGAGATTAATGTAATTGCAGACACTTCACTGTATTTGTTGGAATTCATTTGATTTATATTTTAGTAATTCACCATCTTTGGATTCGGCACTTTGTCAAAAAGTACTTTAAAAGTGCAAACCAAAGCTGAATCAAAATGTCCCTCAAAATGGAGTAAGAAGCCAAGACTTGATGATACCCACCTCAAGGGTTGTACTAGTAATTCCTGAAGTCCCCCTCCCCAACATGTAAACCATGTTGTGGGTCACTAAACCGTTATCCCTGAAAGCAAAATACCCAATTGTGTGCAGCATATTGTTACAGTGCAAGCTTTTTCTTCAATGCATGTCCTACTAAACAGCCATAATTTATATACAGCTTTCCTCCCACATCTTTTTAAGGTACAAAAATCTTAAAATAGGTTTGTTCTTGATTCTACCATGAACAGAAACACCAAGAAAGGAATTTGCCAATTAAGGTATTTTTTTCTTTCTGCCACATGCAAGTGCAGTTTTAATTTGATGAAAATTCTGATTTTTAGACAGACAAACTTCCAAAATGATTTCTTAAAGCCAACCACTAAGGGACTGTTGTCATGCATTTGATTGCTTCAGCCAACAGAAAATCTTAACACTGCTTTCGACAAAGAACTCTTCCAAGTCCTAGGACATCTCATGATAAGAAAGGATTTCCAGACATCCACATTTGTAACCAAAGGATAATTATACAATCAGGATGAGAAATGTTGTAACCCTGTTTATTAAAACCAGTTACAGGACTATGGAAATACTTCAGTAACCTCATGCCAAAGAAAACAATTTCTAAGTGCAAGTAATACATTTTCTTTTAAATTACTGCACTAAGGCATTCTTAAGTGGTGAATTATAAAGGGAGTCAAGTCATTCCCATAGTTACATCACTAGGAATGCAGCTTGTGACATCATGATTTCATGATGATGTCTGGTGAGGTTAAAACACTATTACAATCATAGGAAGTATAAGGCTATCGAGTCCTATGGCCATTTAGTCCTTGCCAGTACCCACTCTCAGGCTAAACCTCCTCTTTCCAGGAAGGTCGGGCAGTTATTTCTGGGGTGAATTTGTAAATACTCTTTTGATTATCCAGTTCCTATATGAAGGTAGATAATGTGTCATACTGCCGACTGTTTTAGCTGCAGTGGAAGATTTATATCCCTTTTTCTGGTATTTTCGAGATTATTTAATGAACCACTGGGTGGTCAGAATGGCTCAGAAGGCAAGGCATAGATTGTTCCTCAGGAATCTGTAAAGGAGTGAATAAAAGGACCATGCTTTCAGTTTTTTCTGCTAGTTTAGGGTTTTTTAGTCAGTGATGATCTTAATTAGCATCCTCTGTGGTCTTTCTTGTTTTGGATATAACTAGTGTAGTACAGCCCACTGGACAGTACTCAACAGTTGGTCTAATCAATGCTGACTATAATGGGACAATGACCTCTTTGGAGATGGAAGATATCCCCTAGGTGATCATTTCTCCTAAGCAGAAAGCCTTCCGGCATATTATGCGATGATCAAAGTGGAGGGAATTATCAATCCAAGGACCAAGGTATCTAATAACATTCTCATTCTGGAGTAGGTATTGTCTATATTGCATGCTAACAAAGTGATAATTTACCAGATGCATTACACTTCTTATCATTTAGTTTATGTCCATTGTGTGCACACCAAGTGTTTACAGGTGTAAGTTCTTGTTGTAGGTCTTGAGTGTCAGAGGATGACTTGATATGACTTCCAGTCTACAGATGTCCACAAACTTGGCTAATGAGGTCTTGGTTTCTGGTCTGGAGGTCAGTAAAGTATATGCCAAACAAAGGAGGTCCCCGCAAGAAGCCTTGTGTAACACTTACAGTCATGTTGTTTGGTGAGACATCTGCCACCCGCACCTTATGGGTTCGGTCCCTCCGACAGCTTGCTATCCATCTTACCACACAGGGGTTGATTTGCAATGCAATGAGCTTGACAACTACCATGCTGTGATGGTGTCAAAGGCCATAGCCAGGTTGTGAGATGCAGTGTGAATAGCATCATCACTTTCTGTATCGTCTGTTAATCGTTCAAAGTTAACTAGACAGGATCTACCCCTCACACTGGCAGGTAGATCATTGAAGTATTGTTGGTCTTTGAGGGCGTGTTTACCACATAATCTTTAGTGATGACTGGCGGGGTCTAAGAGCTTCAAGGATAAGCAGGCATTGAATAGTAATTCCGAAGGTGAAGTTGTCACTGAATTTGTTGGCTAATATGTTGGAAATGACTACCGGGTCAGAGTAGATGGTACCATCCTGAATAAGTTCTCAGCAATGTTATAGTTTTCTAATGTAGCTAAAGAAGGATATTGTAGTTGTCTTTAGTTTCAAATGATATCCTAACTTCATGAGCCTGTCTTAGTGGTCCTATAATTTTTTTTTGTCAATATTCTAATGTTATCTTTGATTTGAGAGTCCATAGATACTTTAAGAAGTTATTTTTCCTTTCATTATAGCGTTTATTAATGTTGGTAGAATACCAGGCTGATTTGCTTTTAAACTACACCTTATAATCTGGTGGGTATCAATTCTGTTAATTTACTTGAGTGATATAGAACTCTCGTGCAGCTCCTTGCTGAGGCAATGTTTGGAGTTGTGCTGTAATAAGTGAAGATTCTATAAATATTTGATGAGCTTTGTACATTTGAACTCCTTAAATTCAGAGGTACTGGTATCAACAGCATAAGTCTTACACTTGGTCACTATCTTCCTTCATAGATCACAGCATGTGGCCATTACCTCTGACCTTGATGTTGCAGGAGCTCTCTGCCGCAAGGCCCTACACCTACAAGTTTACTGAGAATTTTGTCATTGTTTAATGTAAGTGTATTTATCATGAAGAACCTTGCTGCATATTAACTTTAATCAGTTAAATACATGTCTGCTCTGTGACAAAGTCTCTGTGAAATAGTCCGGGCATTTTAAAGACCACTTACTAAGTTGGCCAGTGTCCCCTTTTGCCTGACCTGTAGACTATACTGCATATGCCAGTTATTTAGTCTCAGGAAATGACAGACAACCTGTTCTACACGCATCTCTGTTAATTCCTTTGTTCTGGCTATAAACTGGTTGATCTCAGTCAAACTGAGCTGCAATAAATCTTAGAAATATAATTTTATTTTATTTATTTATTAACATTTGTTTACTGGGAAAGTCTGACTTGGAACTAAGCCAATTTTCAGTGGAGGCCCAGGGAGAAACGCTCCAAATGCATGTCTTTGAAACATGGGAGGAAACCGGAGCACCCGGAGGAAACCCACATGAATACAGGGAGGACATACAGACTCCGCACAGAAGGCACCCCAGCTGAGAATCAAACCAGAGAGAACCTCTTGCTGTGAAAATGCAACCACTGCACCACTGCGCCATCCGTATAAGAAATAAAACTGCAGAACTACATGCCTGGATTACCCAACATAGGCCTGATGTTCTCACTGTAACTCAGACGTGGCTTAAACACAGTATAAATGACACCGAAGTTTTACCTCCTAGCTATATCATCATCCATAATGACCATAGAAAGAGGACAGGTGATTGTACTGCTTTAATATTTCACACCTACCACATCTCCCCTTACAGCAAACCGACACCAAAATTCAGTTCAGCAGAGCTTCTTATTGCTTTCCTCAAAATAAACAGTTATAAACAAATATGTATTACTGTCCTTTAAATCCCTCCTGAAGACAATGCAGCTATAATGGACGATATCCTACATTTGATATCCATAACCCTTCTACATGAAAAAATTTTACTAGGCGATGTGAAAGTCAGTTTAGACAAACTATAACTCCCCTACATCTAGCATGAACTTATATGGTTTCACACAACTAATGAATAGTTCCACACATTAGACACATCATCAAATTTTCTCTATTAGAATGGATCCTAGTATCAGACCCTAAACACTCCATCACAGGTACGATGTCAGACCCTCTCAGTGATCATCTCCCAGTTTATACGACTAGAAATCTCACACATCCAGTTAAACAGCATATTTATAGAAAAAGAAGTTATGTTCTTACCATAACGTTCCATATGCGTTGTTGATCTTCATTCATTCTTGACTGATGGGTTCAGGTTCTGATCTCTTGGAACTGACTTGGCTATTATACAAAACTCACGTCAGCCAAAAACTCTCGAGCTAAGGCTCTTCTACCCATACTGCCTCTCTTCCCATAACCTCAGATCGAGTTTGCCTATCAGTTAAGAACATATGGAAGCCCTGTCTGAGGAACAAACCTATGAAACTCCAGGACTAGTTTCAAACCTCCAGGAGTCTCTAGGAGGGGGCAGGAGGGTGGGATGTCAAGAATGAATGTAGATTGACAACAGAGATGGAATGTTATGGTAAGAACATAACGTCTTTATCTGATGTTGTCAATCTTCATTCATTCTTGACTGATGGGACAGATTTCCCAGCTACTTTAGATCCTGGGCGGCCCTAAGGAAGGATATTCCGGAGTACCATAGAGCCAAAGGATGCTCTTCTCCTGGAGACCATGTCTAATTTGTAATGAGTGATAAAGGTATGTGGGGTATCCCAAGTTGCAGCTGTGCATATGTCTTCCATAGAAGCTCTGGAATGGAAGACCATTAAAGTGGAAACAGATCTCGTAGAATGAGCTCTAAATTTTGTTGGTAGTTTGAGTTTATTCTGGTTGTATATAAAGGTAATGCAGTCTCTTAACCATTTTGACAAGGTGACCTTTGGTACTGGTTTGCCCAATCTGGTACCTAAAAATGATAAAAAATAGTTGGTCTTATTTTCTAGAGGATTTTGTTCTGTCCAAGTAAAAACGTAATTGTCTGTGAACGTCCAGCATATGCAAGCAGTGCTCGCCTTTGTTTGAAAAATTTGGAAAGAAGACTGGTAAATATCTGGTTGATACTGGACTCTGATACAACTTTTGGAAGGAAGGAGGGGTTGGTTCTGAATGATGCTCTTTCTTTGTGGATGATGATATAGGAGTGATTCACACACAAAGCTTGTAACTCTGAAATTCTCCTAGCAGACATAATAGCTACTAGGAAGAGGGCCTTCCAAGATAAAAACTTGACATCACAAGTGGTTGCTGGCTTGGAGGGCTGAGGAATTGCACATTGTAGGATTAATGTAAAATCCCAAGGTGCTACCGGATCTTTGAAAGGTAGTTTTAAATGTTGAGCGCTTTTAAGAAATATTTTGCATCGACAATGAGACATCAATGAATTATCATCAAAACAGTTATGGAAATTTAAAATGTCAGCTAGATGAACCTTAGGTTCCAAATTGAAATAAGGTGGCTAAGTATTCCAGGACATTATCAACTGGTGTTGAGAAAGGATCAATACCATATGTACACATCCAAACTGAGAATCTTTTCCATTTGTTTAGGTAAATTTTCCTGGTGGACTATTTATGGCAAGTCAGAAGAATCGTATGCACTGTGGAGGACAAGTTGTTCTGTCTGGCAATTACTGGAATTGGAGAAACCAAGCAGTCAGCTTGAGATGCTGGGATGCACCAAGCCCTGAGGGTGAGACAGCAGGTCCGAAGTTGGATCCAAAGTCCACGGGCAATAAACCAGGTGAGGGCATAGAAAGGGAAACCAGACTTGATGGGGCCAGTAAGGTGCAATGAGAATCACTTTGCTTCTCAACTTTTGGGCTTTCCTCAGAAACAGGGGAATTAGTGGAATTGGGGGAAAGACACAGAAGTCCTGGGGCCAATAGTGAAGAAGTGCATCTCTCAGGGATTCCCAGCAAGGGGGAATTAGGGCAAAGTAGCTGCTGAATTTGTGGTTTACGGGAGAGATGAACAGATCACAGCAAAGCTGACACCATCAATGAAAGAGCTTAGTTGTTATGTTGGGATTGACAGACCGCTTATGAGGCAAAAGGATACATCAGCTCAGTTTGTTCTCAATCAAGTTGGAGTTCCCTGGGATGCATCGCTATTAGAAAGTGGTTGGAGAGGATTGCCCATTGCCAAACTCTCAGGCCTTCCTGACAGAGGATAGGATCTGCTTCCCCCCTATTTGTTGATATACCAGACAACGGACATGTTGTCTGATTGTACAGCAATTGTCCCTGAAGGAAGGGCAGACTGAAATGCTTGCAATGCCCTCAGTTCTAGGACAGTGATGTGCAAATCAGCCTCTTGTGGGGACCAAGTGCCTTCGACAGTCTTCCCCAGAAAATGCACCCCCTCCTTTATCTGGGAAGCATCCGTGGTCACTACGGCCTTGGGCTGAGAGGGAGAGAAGGGACAGCTCCACAAATTTTCTTCTGGCTTCATCCACGAAGATAAATCCTTCTTTCAGCGATTTGTTATTAAGATTGGATGGGACATGGGGTGTGTTAGAATTGACCATTGCGATGCTGGGAGCCACTGAAGCAGCCTCATGATACCTTGCTAGGGGAACTAATGTTATTGTTGCTGCCATAGATCTGAGGAGTTGTAGTACCAGACAAGGAAGAACCTTGTCTTGGGACAGGATCATCTGAAGTTGCGATTTTACCTTTAATAACCTGTGATGAAAAAGGGAGGTCACACAGGATATTGTATTTAGCCTTGCTTAGATGAATTCCAGGTCCTGCATGGGAGATAGTTGTGATTTTTCTTTCTTGATTAAAATGCCTAAGGTTTTGGCAAGATGTAGAACAAAGTCTATGGTGCAAAGCAGCAGATGCCAGGAGGTGGTGGTGAGGAGCCACTCACCTAGATATGGAAACACATGGAATCCCTGTAGCCTCAAATGAGCTGCTACAACTGCCATGCACTTGAACACCCCTGGGGTTTGTGGTGAGACCAAAAGGTAGTGCTTGAAACTGGTAATGATTGGCTCCTAGCCGGAAGCAGAGATTCCTTCTAGAGTGCTTGTCCATCTTTATGTGGTAATACACATCCTGAAGATCTATAGAGCACATCCAATCATCATCCTCTAGTAAAGGAAGGATAGACTAAACCGTGACCATCTGGAATTTTGAATGTTGTACAAATTTGTTCAATAACCTGAGATCCAAGATTGGCTTCCAGTCCCCTGTCTTTTTTGGCACTAAAAAGAATCTTGAGGAGAATCCAGATCCTATCTGGTCTGGTGGGACTGCTTGGATGGCTCTTTGTTTGAAGCAGCTTTTGAACTTCTAGTGCTGCTAGATTCCTCTGACTGGCTGGAACATCGGGGAATCGCCATTGGGGTTTGGGAAAAAGATTGAAGGGAATGCGGTAACCTCTGGTGATTACTGGCTGCACCCAGGAATCCGATGTTATTGCGAGACAGACTGAATGCTGCAGAGAAAATCTTCCCCCGACTGCTTCCAGAGGTAAACAATCGGGCCTCCACTCAGGAGTGCTGGTAGGGTTGTCCAGCAAATGAACCCCTGGAACCCTGGTTAAATCGAACTCCTCTGACACAGAAGGGGCATCTTCCAGATGAGTTCCTCCCCCTGCCCTGGGAGAATACTCACCATGTGTGGCCTGAAAAGGCCCTTGGGTCTTCCTGAACCACATTTTTCCACTCCTCTGATTCCTGGAGTAAGGTCGTTGTGGAGTGGAAAAATGCATGCCCACAGCAGAAAGGGTCTTCTCATCCTTTTCACACCTGGCTAACGTATCTCTAACTTTTGGGCCAAACAGTGAAGTAGCATCAACAGGAGCACTGACAAAGGAAGACTTGAAAGGATCCACAAAATCACACAAGCACATCCAAGCATGGTGGCTAATGGCAACACCTATGGCTGCTGCTCTAGATGGCCCTTCAGTTGTATGCGCAATAAGCCACATGGACAAATTAGAGATACTCCAGAGTGGCAAGCTGAGAGGCAACCTCATCTTGAACCACATCAGACACTGCTCCTGCTAGGGTGTTTGAAAGCTCAGTTATCAGATCCCTTTGGAGTCTAGTGAAATGTGCCAAAAAATTCAAGGACTGAACAGCAAAGGCCGATGTAGCAAAGACCCACTTCCCAAATCTGTCCATCGTCTGGGACTCTTGGTTAGGAGTGGCTGCTGCTACCACCACCTTACATCCACTGCTAGACCCTTAGACCAATGGACTGATCCTCTGGGGCTGAAAGAATCTTGTCGGGTCTCCAGGAAATAGGCTGTATGGTGTCAGGAGCACTCCACACATGCTGAATGATCAATTTGATTAGTTCGTCAGTGAGCAGGTTCACCCAAGAACTAGCTAGATAGGCAAGAAAACAGATTCCTCAGAGGATGGGTTAGAGGGCTTCCAATCACCCCTCTGCTTTAATATTTCCAGGATGTCTCCAAATGAGACATCTTCTGGGGGTGATCATGGGACCCTTCCCCTCCATCGTAAGCTGTATCCTTAGTGACCGATTCTTCTGGAGAATTCAGGTGTTTCCTCTTGCATGATCTCTTACAGGGTGCCTCCTCAGGGGGAAGTTCTGAGGAGGCTTATGCAGAGGGGGGACCCTAAACGAGGGTATCTTGCTGCTCTTGTACCCACTGTCCAGCTGTAGTAGATTGTGGCAGCTGTGAACCAGAGGGAACAAAAATATGGCACTCCAGTGGGGATGGAACCAACTCAGAGTCTGCTAGGCTAAAGCTCTCTCCATAATCTGGAAGGCAGGCCCACCTGAGGACAGATGGGACCTTGGAAGAGAGAAAGACAACCACGGAACCGGGGTCACACCCCACTCAGATGAGCCGCCTCCCAGAGTAGGAGCCAAGAGAAGACTTGAAACTACCATGGTCCCAAGAGCCACAGATGGTGCCATATAAACAACTGGAGCTGGTCCAAGGATCCTGGACAAAGCAGCCAAATCTCAATCCCCTGGGTGCAATGGTTCCGAAGGAGCCATAGACCACAGAGTAGATTCCGGTGCCAAGGTAAGATCTACCATCGGCACCAAGGCAGTTGGCACCAGGTGCATCAAAGATATTGGCTCCAAGACCTGGGGGAAGGTTGAAGGAGGAATATATGCAGGAGGTCTGGGAGAGTAAGCCTCGACTCAAGAAGGGAGGGAGGGAGGGTCCATGAGGATGCAGGAAGGCCCCTGGCTGCCAAGAGCTGGTCCACTAATATGACTACATCCAATTCTGATAGACTTCTGGAGGAATGGACTGACATCCCCAAAGGAGATTCTGGTCTGTCCACAAAAGTACTCAGCTGCTGACTCACAAAGGGGTCTACTGAAGGGGAATATAGAGTCTGGGGAGTACTTAGAATATCGATCTTCAGCACCATGGTCTGTTGTATAGAGGCAGAAGATGGAAACAAATTGACAGAGGTAGCTATATGTCTGTGCCAGAGAGGTCGTTGGCACTGAAGTCGTGGTAGGTGCTGAAGTGGTTTGAGTAGGTTCAATAATTGATGGCACCGATGCTGATTTAGTTGTCTTCGGTGCTGGAGCAGAAGTTAGGTATTTTTGCCTTTGGTTCTGAAGAAACTGTCAGAACCTGGGATTTTTGAGATTTGGAGTCATGTACCTTACAGAATGGCTCTTTTTTTTGACTCAGACTTCAGAGATTTTGAAGTCTCCGCCTCAGATAGAGCTTCACTAAAGGGACATTTTAACAATCCTTTTAGAATTAACTTGTTGCGTCTCTATGCAAGAGTTCGGGCACTAAAGCCCTTACAGATATCACAAGGAATTTCCAGATGAGGGACACCCAGACAATAGATGGAAGAAAGATGCCCAATCTTTCTGCGACAGTCCTTAAACTGTTTAAACCCAAAGGTCCCTTTGTTTTTCTGCCGTGTCATCTAGTTAGTGTACAAGACGCGCAAACACACACGTTTGTAGAAGAAAAAGGGGAAAGAAAGGTTAATGAAGTAGTTCAATTAAGTACATAAAAATATTTTTTTAAGATATACCAACTATGGTATTTAAGGAATACCCAAAGGGGTAAAGAAAGGGAAGGAAAGCACAAGACAAAAAATACGAACGATGGTATTAAAGGGTTACCAATGGTAAGAGGGAAGAAGGGGCCTATTACCAACAATGGTAAAAGAGAAATACCGTGAGGTAAAAATGGGGATAGAAAGCTCCAAAAGTGTCACTCACACAACAAAAATCTCAAACGACACTAAGTATTAAGGAATTAGGGAGTTTACAGTAGTATAATCAGAAAAATAAGAACATTTTTAAGCACTTAGCTGACAGCATCAGCTGACACGTCAAATTTTCTACGCTGCAAATGAGATCTGAGGTAATGGGAAGAGAGGCAGTATGGTTAGAGCCTTAGCTCAAGAGTTTTTGACTGGCTCGAGCTTTGTATAATGGCCGAATCGGAACCAAACCCATCAGTAAAGAATGAATGAAGACTGACATCAGATCTACACATATCCTTTCCAAGTTTAACCCACAAATGTTCATGACTACACTACCATCTATTAACTGGAACTTCCTAAAAATCCTCCCCTTAGACGATGCTGTAATTTAATTCAATACAACTTTTCTAAATATCCTAAATAGCCTTGCACCTCATAGAACAAACAGAATGAAAACAAATAATGCAATTTGGCTATCCATGAAGTGTAGAATGATAATGCAGGACAGAGAAAAAGCATGGAAAGAATGGCAGAAATATAAAAGATCTCTGTATCTTGAAAACTTCAGAATGCTTTGTGATCTTACTAAAAAGCAAATAAATGAAGACAAAAAAACAATACTACAACTTTCTGAATAATACTAAACACAACCCTAAAATATTTTGGACATCTATTAAAATCTTACATCCTGGCCAAATATTCAACCCAAACCAGTCTCGCAATAACTCACCACTCTAAACTGCAATACAGTTCAACTCTTATTTTATAGATAGTACAACATCTCTAAGGATTCTTCATCATCTAATCACAACCCTGCCCAACAGCCACATATCACCACATCCACTTTCACATTCAAACCTGTGTCCACATCCTATATAAAACGACTTTTAAACTTAAAACGTTCTTTTCTTCAGCTGATGACTTTCCAAGCGAGAACCTAAAATTAGCAGCCAGTAGCATTGCCTATCCTGTCTCAATCCTTCTAAACAGGTCAGTCCAGGAATCCCACATTCTCTCTCTCTCTCTCTGGAAAAAGGTCACACAAGATCCCTCTTTACAAAGGAGAAAATTCAACAGACATTAATAACTTTAGACCTACAGCAATCTTACCTCCCCCCACCAAAATACTTGAAAAATGTATTCAAAAGCAATTGCTAGACTATCTCCTGCAGGAAGAACTCATCCCCCACACAACATGGCTTCCGTACTTCCATAATATACTAGCACTGCCGTTCTAACTTGTATACTGTCAATAAAGCTAGAGATAATTGCAAACTAGTCTCTCCCTTATTTCTAGACTTGTCTAAAGCCTTCGACACAGTTTATCACAGCAAACTTCTACTTCATATGTCCTCACTAGGTCTCTCAGCCCACCCTTCTGTGTTTCAAAAACTACTTGTCCAACAGGGATCAGTCAGTAAAATGGACCTCTACCCCCTCTCCATAACTCCCAGTCACCACTACTGTACCACAATGTTCTATCCTTGGTCCCCTCCTCTAACATTTTCACCAACACCCTCTACACATCCACCCAACAGGCCACCCTAATACAATATGCAGATGATTCCACTCTCATTTACACAGCTAACAACATAGTACACCTTCAAAAAATTACTCAGGAAGCTTTAACAGCCACTGAAACACAGCTTCATAACTCACAACTCATGCTCATCCCAAAAAAGACCAAACTACTATTTTCCCTAAATCCCTCTCTTATGAAAAAAAGAAATTTAAAGTCTTCTCTATTGATAATACAACCATTGAAGTCACTGCTCATAGCAAACTATTAGGAGTGATAATCAATGATAATCTTACATTTGATCCGCATATACGAAATTGCTTAAGAAAAATTCATTAAAAACTAAGGATGCTTTACAGACCCAAAAACTCTCACTGACAAAACCAAAACTACACTTGCCACTACTTACTTCTTCCCCGCTCTTCTTTATGGTGGTGTCATCCTTACTAACCTCCAGGCTTCACAAAAATTAAAACCTTAACAATGCTATAGCAATGCTGCTAAATTTGCAGCACATACCCCTTCGGAACACACCACTGTATAGCACTGAAAAGCCTAAACTGGTTAGAACTGCCACACTGACTAACATATACACAAATCTATTACCCCTTATAAAATTATCCAGCATCCATCTGCCTGTCCAGCACTAAAAAAACATTCTTCACAGCTATGTTCCCAGTCATTGTGATCCAGTGACCAAAAACTCCCGTCTACAAACCTTGCAAATTTGGTGGGCATTGTCTGTACTCGCATACAGTTGCTAGGGCCTGCAACTGTATCCATCAGGACTATATCCTCCCTCCCATCTTTCAAAACCACTCTGAAAGACTTCCTAGCTAAAATCTGGCTCTGTTCTTGCTCAAATCCTGGCTAAACTAAATCCCTAAATGTAAACCAGTACCTTTTCATTCCTTCTACCTCCTTACTCTCTCTTCTTCACTCACTTCTATCAAGTTCTCTTCCCTGACTTTTATACCAGGTCTGTTTTTCCTCACTTCATATTGCAATTCCTATTTGCATTAGAGTAACTTATCTTTAATTTCTCTACAACTGTCTAAAATTTCTCTAAATATTAAATAAGTCATATACCTTCCATTGATTTTTAACCAATGTTTTTATGTTATGTTTAGTTTCCTATAATTATTTAAACTGCAGAGGTTTTTTTTATTTTTGAAGATTGCAAAATTGTTCTTAAAATGTTTTGTAATAATTTGGACCTTTTCTTCATGGGACTCCACTGAAAATGGGCTTCTACCAGTCTGACTTTACTGGTAATCAAATATCAATATACATCAGTCTCCTCATAATGGAAAAAGCTGTTTGCAGAATACCTGGAATGCGCCCTGAACCAGTAATGGCAAGCATATCAAACTGCACTCTGGCAGCAAAACATAGGATATCTGCACATAGTCTGCCCTCGTATTTGGAAAAATCATGGTGAGCACTGAAAACAGGGGGTAGGAAATGTGGGAATGCAGTCACACATCTAAACGGTAGAACTATTACAAAAGTTAAACCTGTGTATGCCCATAAAAATGCTAGAAATTATGCAGTAAATGATATACACAGGAACGTTAAATCTATAAATATATATGTGGGCATCTCCCAACACTGGTATCCATGGCTGCAAATCCTTATTGAAGGAAAAAGTACAGTTTTGTACCTACCATAAATGTAGATGTTCGAAGATCCACATTGCTGCAGTCCTAACATATGGGTAGTCCGCTGTCCTCGGTCGGCCCGAATACCAAAGTATTAGGCTGACGTCAGTCATGGGCGCTCAGATCTGACATCAGAGCGTCAGGGTATTAAAGCGCATGACCAACGTCATATCCTCAGTCTTTTCTTGCCCCAGATGTCAGAAGGCCCTAAAAAGAAAGGCCACAGCCAAAAATAGAATACTTCCCAAAAGGCATGTCCAAATAACAGCTACCACCCAAACCATACAACCATTCCAAAAGTACAGTTTTGTACCTACCATAAATGTAGATGTCCGAACAGGATAGCATCTGCAGTCATAACAAATGGGTTGTCCTGTCATCAGGCAGCCCTTCGGTCGGCCGGTTTCCAAAGTCTGGGTCCGGCTTCGGCTGATGTCGCACTTCACCCGACGTCATCTCTGCTGGTCTTCGGGTATAAAGGCATCAGCCGACGCCATTTTCCTCAGTGTTTCTTGCCCCAGATACCAGTTGCCCTCTTGGAAAGCTAAATTTTGGATAAATGCCAATGTTTCCAAAAAAGTAGAAGGCAAACATAAAAAATAAGCATGTATGTACATATATACAAACAAATACACCATAAGAGACTCCCCCCTAGCTAGCTATTAGGAGGGTAAATACCCTAGGAGTACCACAGAGGGAAGGAGGGTGGGTAATCCTGACTGCAGATGCTATCCTGTTCGGACATCTACATTTATGGTAGGTACAAAACTGTACTATGTCCTTCAAGGATGCATCTGCAGTCATAACAAATGGGTAGAATACCATAGCCAAACTAGGGGTGGAGGAAGAAAAAATTATGGTGTAGTTAGGATCCCTTGCAGTACAGCAGTGGCAAACCCTGCTCGGGATCTAGAGTATAGAGGTAGATTATAATGCTTGGCAAATGTATGCACGGAGGTCCAATTAGCCGCCTCAATAATGTCCTTGGTTGCCACTCCTCGTAAGAAAGCTGTGGTAGTGGCTGTTGCCCTTGTAGAATGAGGTCTTATGTTCTGTGGAATTGGTTTTCCATGGTAGGAGTAACAGAATCTTATGCAATTTCCTATCCATTTAGAGATTGTCTGTTTGGAAATTGCTTTTCCTTCCCTTCCTGTTGCATAGGCTACTAAAAGCTGGTCAGTTTTCTGTTACCTTTGGTTCTGTCCAGGTAGTAGCGTAACTGTCTATGTACATCCAAGGTATGCAGCAGTCTTTCCCCCCTGTTCTGTGGGTTGGGAAAGAAGGTAGGTAGGTGGATTGCCTGGTTTAAAGACACTCTGGATACCGCCTTAGGCATAAATGTAGGATTAGTTCTCATGGACACCCTATCTTGATGGAAGATTAGGAAGGGTTGTACTGCCATTAAGGCCTGTAGTTCCGAAACCCTCCTTGCTGAAGTAATTGCCAGTAGGAAAGCAGTTTTCCATGATAGGTGTTGAAGATCTGCTGTTGCTGCAGGTTCAAATGGAGGGAGTGTTAATTTTTCTAGCACAAAGTTCAAGTCCCATGCTGGTAATGGTGGTTTCCTAGGAGGTTTTACATTCTTGATCCCTCTGAGGAACTGCCTGAGTAGAGGATGCGAAAAGACAGGTGGATCGAAGCTGTACTCTGCTGAAATAGCTGATGCATGTATCTTGATGGAGGAATAGGACAGGCCTGTATGTAGAAGCTCTGCCAAGTACTCCAGGATGTTAGCAATATCTATGTTCGACACATCATATCTATGTTCGACACATCTTTTCCTCTTTCAGCACTCCAGATGACAAACCTTTTCCATTTTCCTGCATAGTTCCTTCTTGTTGAAGGTCTGCGTGCTTCAAGGATAATGTCTTTAACCCTTTGGGATAGGTCTGGGTTAGATGCTGCTATGTGATGTTCCAGGCAGTCAGTTGCAAGGTTTTTAGGTTTGGGTGCATGATGTTGTAGTTGTTCTGAGTTAACATCAAAGGCATCAGGGGTATTGACCACATTCTCCCCAGAGACATGCTCCTCAGCAATGGATACCAGTGTTGTCTTGGCCAATTCGGAGCTATCAGGATTATCCTTGGGCATTCCTCTCTGATTTTCAGTAGTACCTTGTGCATCAAAGGAAGAGGTGGAAATGCATATGCTGTCAGGCCTTTCCAACTGAAGGATAGAGAGTCCACCTTCCATGCAAGTGGGTGGTATGTCCTTGTGCAGAATTTTTTCAGCTGGTGATTGAGTGGGGATGCGAATAGGTCTATTTGTGGCATTCCCCATTTCTTTGTGATGGCCTTGAAGATGTCCGGGTGTAGCATCCGAGGTGGTTCTGCTTAACATGTCTGCTAGGGTGTTTTCTTTTCCCGGCACAAATATTGCCTGTAACTGGATGTTGTAGCTCAGAGCCATATTCCAGAGGTCCAGAGTCATTCTGCTTAGTGGGTATGAATGAGTGCCTCCCTGTTTGTTGATGTACCACATGACTGTGGTGTTGTCTGTCCTTATCATTAAATGGCCTTCTTTGAGGAATGGTCTGAATTTCTGGATTGCTAGTTTTACTGCCAGCATTTCTTTTTGATTTATGTGCAGGTGCAGCTGGTCTTGAGTCCACAATCCTTGTATGCATTTGTCCAACATGTGCGCCCCCCAGCCTAGGTCTGAGGCGTCTGTTGTGATGGTTTGGCTTGCTTGAAAGTTGTGGAAGGGTAAGCCTGGGTTTGACTGGCATGCTTGAGCCCACCATAGGAACTCCTGTTTCAGGCATGGGATTAGTGGGATTTCGGTTTCTAAGCTGTGCCTGTGTTGAGACCATAAATTCTTTAGGTACCACTGTAGCTTTCTCATATGCAGTCTGGCATGTGGGACCAAGATTATGCATGATGCCATGAAGCCCAAGGCCTGCAGTACTTTTCTTGCTGTTAGTTTGTTCTGCTTTGTTAATGCCAAGAAGTAAAGAGGGAGTTGTTTTTGTTTTTCTGCCGTTAGGAATGCCATTTGTTTTACTGTGTCCAATTCCGCACCCAAGAATGTTCTTGTTTGGGATGGTATCAGTCTTGACTTTTGTAAATTGACTGTGTATCCCAGGGCTTGTAGTAAGCAAATGACTCTTTGTAAATCTGTTGTCAGCTTGCTTTTGTTGTCCGCTTGTAACAGGCAGTCGTCCAGGTATGGATAAATTTGGATTCCCTGTAGCCTGCAGTGAGCGATTACTGATGCCAGGCATTTTGTGAATACTCTGGGCGCAGTAGATAAGCCAAAGGGCAATGCTGAGAATTGATGCTCTGATCCTGCAAGAAATCTGAGGTATCTTCTGCAATTTGGTCGTATGGGGACGTGCAGGTATGCCTCCTTGAGATCTAGAGTTACCAGCCAACACTCCTTGCCCAGCATGGGAAGAAGTTGCTGTAGGGTCAGCATTTTGAATTTTGGGACAATGATGTATGTGTTTAAGACGGACAGGTCGAGAATAGGTCTCCAACTTTTCTCTTTCCTTGGTACTAGGAAGAGTCTGGAGTAGAATCCTTTGCCCTGTTCTGTTATAGGTACTCTTTCCACAGCTCTCATCTTTGTTAATTCCGCTATCTGCTTTAGAGCTTCTGTTTTTTGATTTGGAGGTAGGTTTGGCATTCCTCTTTTACTGGTAAGGTGTGGAAGTGGAACCTGTAGCCTTGGTCTATGGTTTGCAAAATCCACTTGTCTTTTGTGATATAGTGCCAATTTTTGAAAATATGGCTAACTTTCCGCCTAAAGGTGCTGCTATTTGCTCCCTGGTAGGCGGTGTCAGAGCCAAGTCACTGTGATTGTCCTGTTGTAGTGGCAGTGGTTGTGTCTGTGCCTCGGTTATTGCCTTGCCACTGTCGTCCTCTGTAGGCACCTCCTCTGGATTGATTTCTGCCTCTAGAGCGTCTATTCCTGCCTCTTTGAGATTTTGAGGAGTCTGGAAAGGACCAATTTTTGGCAGGCCAGTTCCTGCTAAACCTTGGGGGCTGAACCTGTAAGAAATCCTTAACTGTTTGTACAGATTTTGCCTTCTCTTCCATTTTCTTCATTATTTGCTGAGCAGGTGTACCAAATAGACTGGTCTTATCCATAGGAGCATCTAACAGCTTTGCTTTAACATAATCCGGCAAGACCTGTTCTTTCAACCATGCATGCCTTCTTATCACTGTGCCAGTCATGGCTGATCTAAATGAAGCCTCCAGTGCATCATAGCCACATTTTAAAGAATGGTTACTAACCTGTTGGATGTTATTTACCATTTCTAAAACATATTTCTTATCTAAGGAGTCATCAGAGGACAGCTTCTTAGTTAACTGATCAAGCATAAACTCTTGGTATTGGATCATATGAAACTGACAGTTTAAAGCTCTAGCTGAGAGAGTAGCAGAGGTGTAAACTTTTTTCCCCCATCTCTCTAAGGACCTGGATTCCCTTTCAGAAGGAATAGGGTTTTTTGCTGAGGTCGAGGCTACTGCCTTAGGCCCCTGGGATATAGTCTCAGGATCTGCAAGTGGGGCCTTGTATAGGTGGTGATGAGTGTCTGGCACCCTGTAAAATCTATCTGGTTTGGCAGGGGCTGGAGGTAAAGTATCAGGAGCGGTGCAAACATCTTTAAATGCATCATCCACAACAGGCAGTACTGGAGGTATAGCTAAGGGCCTATGTTGTGGTAAGTGCAGAAATGTCCTAAGCCTTTTTCTTGAATCTGAGAAATCTTGTCCCTGCCATTGGAATTGTTCTCTCATGGCATGTAAGGTTTCCCCAAAGGAAAATTCCTCTGGTGGAGAGGCAGATGGAATGGATTCTTCAGCATCTGAATCTTCATAAGTAGAAAAAAGAGCCTCTGGCTGGTCTGTAATGTCTGAGTCATCCGCAGAATCATCAGAAGACACTGGCTCGGGGGGCTCTGCCCTAGATCTCTTTTCTGGGGGCTGAGAGGCCCTGTCTGGGTGAGATTGGGATCCTCTAATTAAGGATATTAAATCCTCTGCCAGAGTAAGCATTTGTGAACTAGAAGTGGGCCTGTGTGAAGGGGCTTAACAGGCACTGATTTAACAGTTTTGGCTGCTTTAGCCCTGGCAAAGGCCTTAATAGACATGGCTGCAGGAGGCCTAGCAGCACCACGTGCTGGGGTAGAGACATCCAAAGGGATGGTGTCTGATAAATCACTAGGAACCACAGTAGTAGGCAAAACTTCTGAGGCCGATTCAACTAAGGCAGCAGGAGCCTCAGTAGTAGTCATGGATTCGGCTGAAGATTGACCGGCTTTCGGTTTCGCGAAACCGAGACACTCGGCTTGCTTAACCGTGGTTTCGGCGAAACCGCGGACCGCGAGTGTCGGTCTTTTCTTTCGTTTTAAACAATTTGCGTAGTGGGCGGATCCGACGGCATAATATACGCAACATCTGAGCCGAGAAACTGTTCAGCAAACTCCGACCGCGCCTAAGCGTTACGTCGGTTGAAGAAGCACAGGCCGAACAGGCTGCTACGTCGTGGTCTGGGCCTAAGCAAGGCAGGCAGTAAGAGTGGAAATCTTTATGAGGTATTTGTTTCCAACAAGTTAAACAGTTATTGACTTTTTCTGACATCGGCTGAGGCAAGAAAGAGTCCCCAACGGGGTACTTAGCTTTTTAGAAGTCTTCGATGTAGTATTCGGTAGTAGTAATCTCTGGATCTGACCGACCGGCACTTGCGAACAGCTTCTGCTTCGGGCGCCACGCGGCAAGAAAGACTGGGGAAAATGGCGTCGGCTGATGCCTTTATACCCGAAGACCAGCAGAGATGACGTCGGGTGAAGTGCGACATCAGCCGAAGCTGGACCCAGACTTTGGAATCCGGCCGACCGAAGGGCTGCCTGACGACAGGACAACCCATTTGTTATGACTGCAGATGCATCCTTGAAGGACATCTACAGAGGGGAAGGAGGGAGGGTAAATTGGACTGCAGCAATGTGGATCTTCGAACATCTACATTTATGGTAGGTACAAAACTGTACTATGTTCTTCATCTCACATTGCTGCAGTCCTAACATATGGGTAGAATCCCAAAGCAGAGGTAAAAAGAGGCTGGCAAAATCATAAAGCATTGGGAGCTGCCAAAATGCCCTGTAAGATTGCAGTGGCAAATCCAGCCCTAGATTTGGAATAAAGAGGAAGATGGTAATGTTTAGAAAAAGTGTGCACTGAACTCCAAGTAGCTGCTTCCAAAATATCTTTAGTAGCTACTCCTTAAAAAGCAGTAGAAGTGGCAGTAGCCCTAGTGGAGTGAGGTCTGATTCCAGCCGGAATCTCCTTACCATGATGAGAATAACAAAAAGCAATACAAAGGCCAATCCACTTAGAAATAGTTTGTTTTGAAACAGGTTTCCTGAGAACCCAAAGCAAAAGAAACAAACAACTGCTGAGACTGTCTGAACCCTTTAGTCTTGCTCAAATAATAACGCAACTGCCTGTGAATATCCAAAGTGTGCAAAATTTTCTCCCCTTTATTTTGGGGATCTGCATAAAAAGTAGGCAAATGAATTGATTGGTTCAAGGCCACATTTGAAACCACTTTAGGCATAAAAGTAGGGTTAGTACGCAGAGATACCCTATCCTTATGAAAAATTAGGAAGGGTTCAACTGCCATAAGAGCCTGTAATTCAGAAACCCTTCTAGCAGACGTAATGGCCAACAAAAAAGCAGTCTTCCAAGACAAAAACTTTAATTCAGCAGTAGCTGCAGGTTCAAAAGGAGGTAAAGCAAGTTTTTCCAACACAAAATTGAGATCCCAGGCAGGAGTAGGAGCTCTACGTGGGGGTCTTATGTTCTTTGCCCCTCTAAGAAATTGCTTAAACAAAGGATGAGAGAATAATGGTGGGTCACAGTCATAGTGAGCAGAAATGGCTGCAGCATGAACTTTTAGAGGAGAAAGACAAACCCTTGTCCAATAATTCTGTAAGATATTGAAGAGAAACACTTAAATCAGGCCTGGAAACATCAAAGCACTTTGTTTTGCTCCAAATTAAAAATCTCCTCCATTTATCAGCATAAACTTTCCTTGTACTAGGCCTTCTGGCCTCCAAAATAACATTCAAAACTTGTTATGGAAGTTGCGACCCTCCAGGTTCTAGAACAGAATACACCAGGCTGTTAGATGCAGGGACTGAATCCTGACATTGAGGAAATGATTGCCCTCCTGAGACAAAAGGTGCGGAATCGAAGGCAAAGGCCATGGAGGCTCCCGTACTAAACTCCTCAGCAGAGGGTACCAGTGCTGTCGAGGCCAATCTGGAGCTATTAGAATCATGGAGGGCTTGTCTTGTCTGACCTTCAAGAGTACCTTGGGGAGGAGAGGCAGAGGTGGAAAGGCATAGACGTGAAGATTGCTCCAACTGAATGATAGAGCATCCACTTTCCAAGCTGTGGGATGAAACATTTTTGTGCAAAAACTTTGGCAACTGGAAATTTAGTGGAGAAGCGAACAGATCTATGTCTGGAGTTCCCCATATCACTATCAATTTTCGAAATACATGAGGATCCAATTTCCACTCGTGGGGATCCACTATCTGTCTGCTCAAAACATCTGCTAAGGAGTTCTGTGCTCCTGGTAGAAACCTTGCCTGAAGATTGAGGTGTAAACTGAGAGCAGTCTCCCACAAAATCATTGCTTGCCTGCAAAGAGGGTACGAATGGGTTCCCCCTTGCTTGTTGATGGACCACATGACAGTTGTGTTGTCTGTTTGAATCAACACTTGCCCTGGGTGAAGTAAATCCTTGAAAGCCATCAATGCAAATTGGACTGCTAACATCTCCTTCAAGTTGATATGTAAATGTTGAAGTCTGGCAGGCCACGTGTCTTGAACCCATTTTCCATTGAGGTGTGCTCCCCAAGCCTTGTCCGAGGCATCTGTCGTTAAAATCTGACTCGCCTCTGGTCGGGTCACAGAGAGTCCCTTGTTTAGGTGACATTCCTGAGCCCACCACAAAAATTCCTTTTGAATGCAAGGTATTATTTGAATGACAGTGTCCAGATCTTGGCAGTGTTGTGTCCATACATTTTGAGATACCATTGTAGCTTCCTCATATGCAGTTTGGCATTGGGAAGCACCAGAATACAAGATGCCATGAACCCCAAGGCTTGAAGGACTGTCCTTGCAGTCAGCCTGGACCGTAGAGACAATTGATGGAAGTAAAGTGTAAGGTTCTTTTGCTTGTCCGGGGTCAAAAAGGCCATCTGGGAAGCTGTATTCAGTCTCACACCCAGAAAGCACATTTCCTGAGAGGGTACTAGACTGGACTTTGTTTCGTTCACAGAATACCCTAGGCACCTTAACACTGCCATCACATACTGTAGATGATGAAGAAGTTCGTACTTGTCTTGAGCAAGAATCAGGCAATCATCCAAATAAGGATAAATTTGTATTCCTCTTAACTGTAAAAAGGCTATCACTGGAGCCAGAACCTTTGTGAACACCCTGGGCGCAGTAGATAAGCCAAAGGGCAATGCAGAGAACTGATAATGTAAAGTCCCAGCCCGAAAACGCAGGTATCTCCTGCAACTGGGCCTGATAGGAACATGAAGATAAGCCTCTTTGAGATCCAGAGTTACCATCCAGTGATCTTTGCCCAACAGAGGTAGAAGTTGTTGCAACGTCAACATTTTGAATTTTGGAATGTCCAGGTATGTGTTGAGGATAGATAAATCCAAAATCGGCCTCCAAGTGTTTCCTTTCTTTGGTACTAGAAACAGGCGAGAATAAAATCCTAGGCCCACTTCTGACAGAGGGACCTGCTGTATAGCCCCCATTTGAAGAAGTAAAGAAATCTGCTTGTGAGCCTCTACCCTTTGCTAAGGAGAAACGTCTGGCATGCCTTTGAAAGGAGGCAATGTATGGAAATAAAACTTGTAGCCTCTGTCTATAATGTCCAACACCCATTTGTCCTGGGTGACTAAAAGCCAGTTTTGCTTGAAGAGTGCCAACTTTCCTCCCAAAGGAGCTGCCAGACAGGAAGAATCTGGCAGCTGAAGATGCAGGTCATTGGGCCTGTTTACGAAAGGACTGGCCCCTGCCCTCACCTGTAGATTATGCAGATGAACTCCATGTTCTAGGCCTGAAAGAACTCTGAGCTCTGCCCCTACCACGTCTAGATCTACCCCTAGACTGTAAATCAGAAGAAGGATAAGCCCATCCCTTAGTAGGCCAATTCCTGCTAAACTTAGGAGGCTGCACCTGCAAAAAATCTTTAACAGTCTGCATAGACTTAGCCTTGTCTTCCATTTTCTTCAAGACAGACTCCACAGGAGAACCAAACAAAACTTCAGACTGTAAAGGAGCATCCAAAATTCTATTTTTAACATGCTCTGACAAATTCTGATCCTTAAGCCAGGCGTGCCTGCGAATAACTGAACCAGTGGCAGCCACCCTGGAAGAAGCCTGTAAAGCATCGAAACCACACTGCAAAGAATGCTTACCCACCTGTTCAGAGGCATGTACCAAATCCTGTAATTCCTTACACTCTATGCCCTCTGCCAAAGCATCCACTTTAGATTTTAGCTGAGTAAGGAGAAAATTCTGGTACTTCAACATATGAAACTGGCAATTCAAAGCCCTCATTGCTAAAGTGGAAGAGGTATACACTTTCTTACCCCATCTATCCAAAGCTCTAGCATCTTTATCCATAGGAACTGGATTCTTTACAACAGAAGCCCTGACACCCTTAGGTCCCTGGCTAATAGTTTCTGGGTCAGCCCTTGGACTCTTATACAGATATTTATGAGCCTCAGGTACTCTATAATACCAGTCTGGCTTAACTGGCGCAGGAGGCAGAGAGTCTGGATTAAGGGAAGCCTCGGAGAAAACGTCTTGAACAACATCCAAAACAGGAGGTATAGCCAAGGGCCTATGTTGTGGTAAAAACAAAAATTCCCTAAGCCTCTTTCGGGAATCTGAGAAATCCTGACCTTCCCATTTAAAATGCTCCCTCATAGAATGCAGGGTTTCTGAAAAAGAAAAATCCTCTGGAGGAGAAGCAGGAGTGGAATCCTCTGCGTCTGAATCAGAATAAGGAGGAAAATCCTGAATGTCTTCAGCCGAAGACTCTGAGTAATCTGAAGCCTGCTCCAAACTTTCCACCTCTGGCTCCACCCTAGGCCTCTTATCAGGAGGGGGCATAGAACCTCTGATTAAAGAAATTAAATCTTCTGCCATTTTAAGCATGTGTTTTTTGGGCACAGAACCTGCAGAACTAGGACTGACACCCGTGGAAGGCAAACCAGGCCTGCCTTTGGAAGGAGCCTTAGAGACAGAAGGAGAAGGCCTAACCACCTTAGGCAAGGAAGGGAGAACAGCAACCTGAGAGGCCCCCTCAGCCTAACCTGACTCCTGAGAGGCCACATCTTGCAAAAATAAAGCCTCCCCCTGAGACTCAACTGAAACCTCGGCTGGATCCACAGATTCCACCGTAATTTCTAAAGAACCGGCGTCCGGAACGGACGACTCATCCTGCCTGGACTTTAAAGATTTTTCTTTGCTTCTTGGCGGTAGCGGCGCCGGAGGATCCGACGGCATATTATAATTACACCGCTTACCGAAGACAAGCCTAGCGCAATCTAACCTACGTTTAATGGTGCGCTTATTAAACCTAGCACAAAAGCGACACCCGACTACGTCGTGCTCAGGTCCCAAACAAGGAATACAAAGAGAGTGGTAATCCCTATGCAGTATCTGTTTCCCACAAGAAATACAATTATTCACTTTTTTCTGACATCCGGAATTAACTGAGGCAAGAAAAAACAAAATATTCCCAACGGGTACTTAGCCCAACTTGGTTTCGGTCTGAAACTCAGAATACGAAAATTTCAGAACGCCGAACGGCACTTGCAAACGCTGCTTCTGCATCGGACCATGCGGCAAAAAAGACTGGGGATATGACATCGGTCATGCGCTTTAATACCCTGACGCTCTGATGTCAGATCTGAGCTCCCATGACCGACGTCAGCCTAATACTTTGGTATTCGGGCCGACCGAGGACAGCGGACTACCCATATGTTAGGACTGCAGCAATGTGAGATGAAGAACATCTAGCATTCCTAAGTATGTACAATTGCTGGAGTCCAACAGAGCGGGACAAAAATTGGTTCTGGTGTTTGCAATTCCTCATTTAAAAAACAGCCAGGCTATGTATATATACTTAACACTTCCTGTCTCAGCCCTATAATTTCTAATGTGTGCAACCATGTCTGATGAGGTAGTTTGTAGATTTTTTCCAGGAAAATGCTTTAAGAATGAAGTAATGAGAAACTAGGCCAAAAAATTATTTTCATTAATCAAGAATGCCATGGCACATGTTAAGTTAGAAAATAAATAGCTGCACCACTGTTAAGCACATGCTTGGAGATTAACGTAACATCACCCTGCTATAAACAAACATAGGCTTTTGTGCCATATGTACTTAAATTATGGCTCTCCTTTCACCAACTTGAACTTGGGTGATAATAAACATCGGGGTGTTGTGATATGAATAGAATGTCGGGGAAAAAAAAGCCACAGCAATAGTCAAGCTATTTTCCTTTTCACTTTGCTGCAATTTAAATGCAGTCTTTAAAACCTCCAGAATATTCCATTGCATATACTCAAATTGGAGTATAGTTACTGCAACATAAAAAGTACAGTTCAATAAACTATTTTTTAGATGTTTTTTCCTTTTCTGCTCATTTGCCACTCCAGCTGGATTTTGCTAGAGTTTTTGTGTCTCACGATCGATACATTTGGCTTTCTTTAATATCATAATTAAAAAAAAAGCTTGAGGTGCAGAAAAAAGAAAGAGAATGTGTGCACACAAAACTAAAAATTGCTACACTCAGAATAGGTTGACTGACAGGACGAAGCTTTGAAGTAGATGACATGATGGCACATCTTGTGTATCCAGGAGACATGATGGAAGGGCAGTACAGCAAACATTTGGCATGGGATCCAGAGTCTACTATTCATGAGGAGGACAGACTTAAAATGGTGTGGGAATTGTGTTGAGGGAGAGGTCCCAGAAGGCTTGAGGGATGTCATCAGAATTCATGATAGAATCATGGCAATCAGACTCCAGCCAAATGATAGGGCAGTATTCATAATCTCAGCCTGGGCAGTATTCATAATCTCAGCCTGGGCAGTATTCATAATCTCAGCCTATGCCTACAATAGGGTTGTGATAACGAGGTAGAGAGTGCATTCAGACAGCAGTTGCAGGACCTACTAGATAAAGCAAGACAACATGAATCGGTGTTAATAATGGGTGACTTGAATGCACATACCAGGGCAGACAGACAGAGAACAAAACATGAGGACAGCCTGGGGCTACTTGGGTGGAGCAACAAGAATAAAGGAGGAGAGCTATACTAGATTTCTGCTTGGCAAATGGCTTGACAGTAGCCAACACATGATTTAAAAAGAGAGACGGTCACAAGATCACATAGCAGTGGCCAACATGCAACTCAGGTAGAATTCCTCCTAGTAAGAAAAGGGCACCGGGGTAAAATCAGTGACTGCAAAGTCATCCACAGTGAAACAGTTGACCCATAGCATAAACCACTGGTTGTCACAATCAGCTGCAAACAGTGGTCAGGAAAAGCTCTAAAAAACCTCAAGAGGAGGAAACTGGTGGATTTGAAGGAGAATGGCAGTGCCACAAAACAGATACGTGGCCAAGCCAGGTATGGAAATAGCGCACATAAGGAAATCTGGTAGTGGAATGCAGAAGTCCAGAAAGTCATCAAAAGAAAAGAGCAGTGCAGGAAAAAAGTGAGAAAGGAAAGACAGACCAGGCTAGGAAGGAATACTAGTTGGCTAACACGGAGGCTAAGAAAGGAGTTACAATAGCAAAGAACAAGGCATCGGACACACACTATCAGCTTCTGCAAAGCAAGTCAGTAGATGGCGCAAAAACTATATCAGGCTGCAAGGCAAAGCCAGAATAATAAAGAAGAGACACCCTTCATAAGGGATGCCAGCAACAACCCACTCATCAGTCCACATGACATCAAAGGCAGATGGAAGGAGTACTTTCAGCAGCTTCTGAATGATGAAAAACCCACGGAAGCTGCACTGCCGCAGACACAGCCTATGATGACAGGAGGAGAAGCCCACCATAAAAGTAGGAACAGCACTAAGGAAAGTCACAGGCAGGGAATGCAGCAGGTTCAGATAAGGTAACAGCAGATATGAGAAAGTTGCTGAGCGAGATAGGGGAGAAATGGCCCCTAAAGGTGCTCAGAGCAGTATGAAGAAGAAAGGTGTATCCCAGATGATTGGAGAATAAGCATACTAGTGCCATGTTCAAAAACAAAGGGGACACTCCTTCACAACTGACGAGTTGAGAGGTATTACATTCCTGTCACACTGCATGAAACTTCTGGAGAGGGTGACTGACAAATGAATAGGCAGACTAGTAGAAAGTAAGATGGGAGATGAGCAGATTGGATTCAGATCAGGATGCAGAACAGCTGGCCCAAAGTTTGCAGTGAGACAGATAATTGAAAAGAAGCTAGAGATGAGGAGAGAGTCCAACTGGGCATTCCTAGCCATGGAGAAAGTATATGACAATATACCAATAAAGTTGATTTGGGCAGTCCTGTAGTGGTTCAATGTCCCAGGAACATTGGTAGAATTGGTGCAAGCTCTGTACAAGGACACAATGACTCAAGTACGAACAATGTTCGGTTTCACAGAGGGGTTCCCAGTGGGAGTAGGTGTACATCAAGTTTCAGCTTTGAGCCCACTGCTGTTCACACTAGTAATGGACAACATTAGCAAACAGGTCAGAGGGGACATATCAGAAAAAAGTAAAGTTATGAACACTTACCATAAATGTAGATGTTAGAGTGTATTCACTGTTGCAGTCATCACATTTGGGTTATCCCTGCCAGGGTAGCTCTCGGTCGGCCTGAATACCAGAGGCTTAGTATTTCTGCATCGGTTGCTGTCGCTTCAGGACCATCGTCAGTAGTATAAAGTACGGCAGCCGATGCCATTGCATCAGTTCTTCTTGCCCTGTCAGGAGCCCCCAAGTGGGGGCCAGGTTATGGTGGAAGAACCCCACCAGTAGAAAGTAAATACCAAAATGTCCCTTGTAAGGAGAGAGAGAAAAGGGGGTTGGAGGGAAACCAGGACTGCAACAGTGAATACACTTGAACATCTACATTTATGGTAAGTGTACACAACTGTACTATGTTCTTCGTGTTTTACTGTTGCAGTCCTCACACTTGGGTTGATTCCCAAAGCTGAAGAATGGGTGGAGGCAGTCAAGAAGAGTTGGGGTTGGCAAGTACGCCCTGCAGGACTGCTGTTGCAAAGCCCGCCCTGGATTTGGAAAAGATAGGCAGGTGGTAATGCCTGGTAAAAGTGAGCAGATGTCCAGGTGGGGACTCCTTTGAGGAAAGCTGCAGAGGTGGAAGCAGCTCTGGTGGAGTGAGTCCTGAACCCCCTTAGGGGGAGGTTTTCCATGTTGCTTGTAACAGAAATGGATGCAGTGTGCTATCCATTTGGAAATTGTTTGTTTGGAGATGGCTTTGCCCCTCTGCCCCTTCGGCAAAGCTAACCAGTAATTGATCAGACTTTCTGAATGATTTAGTCCTGTCTAGATATAATCTGAGCTGTCTGCGCACATCTAGAGTGCAGGATCCTTTCCCTCTTGTTTTGTGGGCTAGGGAAAAAGGTGGGCAAATGAATGGATTAGTTGTGAGCCACACTGGACACCACTTTGAGCGTGAAGGAAGGGTTAGTCCTGAGGGAAACCCTGTCAGCATGGAAGATGATGAAGGGCTCCACAGCCATGAGTGCTTGTAGTTCAGAGACTCTTCTGGCTGAAGTGATGGCCAGAAGAAAAAGGTGTCTTCCAGGAGAGAAATTTTAACTCTGCTGAAGATGCTGGTTTGAAGGGGGGCAGGGTGAGCTTTTCCAACACAAAGTTAAGGTCCCAAGCTGGGGTAGGTGCTCTTCTGGGTGGCCTCAAGTTGCTATCCCCTCTTAGGAATTTGTCTGATCCGAGGGTGTGAGAAAAGTGGCTGCTCAGTGTGGAAATGAGCAGAGATAGCAGAGGCATGAATTTTAATAGAGGGAAAAGACCACTGTGTAGCAGGTCAGCTAAGTAAGCCAGGATGAGAGGTATGGAGGGCTGTGCCGTATCAGCTCCCTTAGCCTTAACCTAGTTGCAGAACCTTTTCCATTTGTCAACTTAAGACTTTCTAGTGCTAGGGCATCTGGCCTCATGTATAACATCTATAACCTGTTTACTGAGGTTGGCAGATTGATCTAAGGTCAGGGAAAGTACAGTTGTGTACACTTACCAAGTGTCTTCACTGTTGCAGTCATCACTGTAGGGTTCTTCCTGCCGGCAGGCAGTCCTCGGTCGGCCAGAATCCCAAAGTCTGGTTCCGGCGTCAGCTGTTCAGCCATGCTACCTGACTTCAGAGCGTCAGGAGTACAAAGTTGCCAGCCGACGCCATGTTCTCCAGTTTTTCTTTCCCCAGATGTCAGGTGCCTAAAAATGAAGGCCAATAATAAATACCAGAAAGTAACATACCACAAACCCCATAGCCTGTAGCAAATATACCTCAGAAGAAAGGTGAAGTAGGTAAGCACACTAGTGAAAGTATAAGAGGGGACAGGAGGGAGGGTAACCCAGACTGCAACAGTGAAGACACTCGAACACCTACATTTATGGTAAATGTACACAACTGTACTATGTTCATCGTGTTTCACTGTTGCAGTCATCACTGTAGGGTTGAATCCCAAAACTGAGATAAGGGGTGATGGTTATAGAGAAGAAGGGGCGGCTAGAAGGCCCTGCAAGACTGCAGAAGCAAAGCTTGCCCTGGACTTAGAGTAAAGAGGGAGATTATAATGCTTAGAGAAAGTATGCACTGAACTCCAAGTTGGAGCTTCCAAAATATCTTTGGTAGGTACTCCCCCGAGAAAGGCAGCTGAAGTAGCAGCAGCTCTGGAAGAGAGAGTTCTAATTTTTCCTGGGATTTGCTTTCCATGATGAGAGTAACAAAATCTGATTCCATGCGCGATCCATTTAGAAATGGTCTGTTTTGAAATGGCTTTGCCTTGGGAGTTTGCTGCATAAGAAACAAACAGTTGCTCTGTTTTCCTGATATCCTTGGTTCTGTCCAGGTAAAAACGAAGTTGTCTGTGTACATCCAAGGAATGCAAGATCCTTTCCCCCTTATTTTGTGGATTAGTGAAAAAAGTTGGCAGGTGGATAGTTTGATTTAAGGCCACTTTGGAAACCACTTTAGGCATGAAAGTAGGATTAGTCCTTAAAGACACCCTATCTTGGTGAAAAATAATGTAAGGTTCCACAGCCATGAGTGCTTGTAGCTCCGAGACTCTCCTGGCTGAAGTCAAAGCCAGTAGGATAGCTGTCTTCCATGATAAATACTTAATATCAGTTGTGGCAGCAGGCTCAAAAGGAGGCAGAGTGAGTTTTTCCAGAACATAGTTGAGGTCCCAGGCAGGTATGGGTGGGGTCGTAGGGGGCCTTAAATTCTTTGCCCCTCGTAGATATTGTTTCAGAAGTGGATGCGAAAAGAGTGGAGGGGTCTATATTGTAATGTGCAGAGATAGCTGAAGCATGAATTTTTATGGAGGAGAACGATAAACCCTTATGTAGCATGTCTGTTAGGTAAAGCAAAATCTGAGGGATATTAGGAATGAGAGGATCTGAATCCTGAGCATGCATCCAGGTGCAAAATCTCTTCCATTTGCCTGCATAAGATTTTCTAGTGCTAGGCCGTCTGGCTTCTAAGATAACATCCATGACCTTTTTGGGAAGGGGAGGATTAATCATAGATCCGGAATTCGCCAGGCTGAGAGTTTTGACATGAGAGTGCAGAACCTGGCCCTGGTGTTGGGACAATAGACTGGAAATCTGAGACAAAATCCAAGGTGGTTCCTGAGATAGATTCTTCAGTGTTGAGCACCAGAACTGACTAGGCCAATTTGGGGCCAGTAGAATCATTATCTTGGGCTTGTCCTGCTTGATCTTTAATAACACCCGTGGTAGAAGAGGTATTGGTGGAAAGGCATACCCCTTGAGGTTTTTCCAACTGAATGATAGTGCATCCACTTTCCATGCTAGCCTGTGAAAGGTCCTTGTGCAAAAAATCTGTAACTGGTGGTTGAGGGGGGAAGCAAATAGATCTATGTCCGGGCAGCCCCAGGCTTCTGTAATCGTCTTGAATATGTGGGTGTCTTGCATCCACTCGTGTGGGTCTGACAGGTTCCTGCTCAGGCTGTCTGCCAAAGTATTTTGTTTCCCTGGCAGGAACTGAGCTTGTAGATCCACTTTGCAAGCTAGTGCTGTGTTCCATAGAGTCATGGCTAGTCTGCAAAGGGGGTAGGAATGTGAGCCCCCCTGCTTATGTACCACATAACTGTGGTGTTGTCTGTTCGTATCAGTAGTTGTCCTGGTTGTAGAAGATCCCTGAAAGCCAAGAGGGCATTCTGAACAGCTAACATCTCTTTTAAATTGATATGTAGGTGCTTCTGATCCTCTGTCCAAAAACCTTGCAGACCCTTTCCCTGCAAGTGGGCTCCCCATGCGTAATCTGACGCGTCCGTGGTTAACACTTGGTTGGCTGGAGGTAGACTGAAGGCTTTGCCTTTGTTGTGAAGACATGCCATGGTCCACCAGTGGAATTCCTTTTGTAGGCAAGGCAAGACAGCAATTTGTGTGTCTAGACTGTGGCAATGCTGGGACCATACACTTTTTAGGGACCATTGTATTTTTCTCATATGTAGTTTTGCATTTGGTACGAGAAGGATGCAGGAGGCCAAGTAACCCAAAGCCTGCAGGAATTTCATTGCAGTTAGCTGAGTTATAGAAGCCAAGGTTTTGAAAGTGGAAGCCAGTTGTAGTTGTTTTTCGGATGTCAGGAATGCCATCTGGGTTGTTAAGTTTAAAAGAGCACCCAGAAAAGTTATCTGCTGTGTGGGGGTCAAATTTGACTTTATGTTTACAGTGAATCCCAGGTACTTGAAAAGATTTTGAACAAATTCCAGGTGCTGGAGTAAAACATCCTTGCTGTCTGCTTGAATAAGGCAATCGTCCAGATAAGGGTAAATATGAATACCCTTGAGTCTGCAATAAGCTACTACTGGTGCCAGGCACTTGAAGACCCTGGGCGCAGTAGACAAGCCAAAGGGCAGCACAGAGAATTGGTAATGTTTCGAGCCGGCCTTGAACCGGAGATATTTTCTGCACTCTTGTCTGATAGGGATGTGCAGGTAAGCCTCCTTTAAATCCAGTGTCACCATCCATGCATTTTTGTTCAACATTGGCAGTTGAGTAAGCATTTTTAACTTTGGTATCTCCAGGAAAGTATTTAAGACTGACAGATCCAGGATGCATCTTCCATGAGTTTTGTTTTCTGGGAACTAGAAAGAGCCTTGAGTAAAAGCCCTGCCCAGTCTCTGATTGTGGAACCAGTACTATGGGCCTCATAGCCGTGAGGGATCCCACCTGGTTTAATGCCTCGGACCATTAGTGTTTTGGTAGGTCTGGCCATCCGTTTGGTCTTGGCAAGGTATGAAAGTGGAATTTCTAACCTCTTGAAACTACATCCAGAACCCACTTGTCTTGGGTTATTGCAAGTCCAATTTTGTTGAAAAAGAGAGAGTTTTCCTCCTAGAGGGGCATCCAGGAAAGAAGTTCCTGGAGCCATGCAGGGGGAGTCATTGAGCCTGTTTTCTATATGATTGAGGTCTGTCCTTTCCACCCCTGGAGGTGGAAGCACTCCATTGTCTAGGTCTGTAAGAGGTCTGCGTTTGAGGCCTCCCTCTGGTGCACCTATATCTACCCCTCTGAGACCCGTCCGAGCTGGGAAAAGACCAATTTTTTGTTGGCCAATTTCTGCTAAATCTAGGGGGCTGAACTTGTAAGAAATCCTTAACCGTTTGCATGGATTTTGCCTTATCCTCCATTTTCTTTATCACCTCCTCAGCCTTAGGCCCAAACAAAACATTATGCTGAACAGGAGCATCCAGTAATTTTGCTTTCACTTGATCAGTTAAGTTTTGTTCCTTTAACCAAGCATGTCTTCTAATGACTGTGCCAGAGACAGCCGCCCTGCAAGAAGCCTCCAAGGCATCAAAACCACAGTGTAAACCATGCTTCCCCACTTGTTCAGTAGCATGCATCAAATTATGTAATTCCTTATTATCTGCACATGCAGAAATGGTACCTAACTTTTGTCTCATAACAGACAGTAGAAATTGCTGATATTTTAGCATATGAAATTGGCAATTTACGGCCCTAATCGATAAAGTAGCAGAAGTATACACTTTTTTGCCCCATCTCTCCAAAGCTCTGGAATCCTTATCTGTCGGAATAGGATTTTTAGCAGAGGCAGCCATAACCCCCTTAGGACCCTGAGAAATGGTTTCTGGATCAGCAGTAGGATTTTTGTAAAGGAACTGGTGGGAGTCAGGAACCCTGTAATATCTGTCGGGCTTAGCAGTGGCTGGAGGAAAGGAGTCAGGACTTAAATTAGCCTCAGTAAAAGCATCATCCACAATATCCAAAATAGGAGGAATAGCCAGGGGTCTATGTTGGGGAAGGAGGAGGAAATCCCTGAGCCTTCTCTTAGATTCAGAGTACTCCTGTCCCTCCCAGTGAAAATGTTCCCTCATGTCAAGTAAAGTTTCCCCAAAAGAAAAATCCTCGGGGGGAGAAGCTGATGGAATAGATTTCCTCAGCATCAGAATCCTCATAAGGAGGGAAAGAAGATTCCTGTTCAGAGGAAGACACTGAAGAAATAGATGCCTGGTCAGAAGATTCATAATCCAACTCTTGCCTTGGCCTTTTGTCTGGAGGGGGTTGTGAACCTCTAATCATGGTTAGCAAGTCCTCCGCCATTTTAAGTAACTGTTTCTGTGATTCGGAAGAAGCCTGGGCTGGTGTCTTAGATTTAGAAGGAGTCTTTGTCCTGGGTTTTGCCTTTATCAGAAGCTGTGTAGGCCTGAAAACTCCCTCAGAAGCCGGTACCTGCACAGCAGCTCCGGACCCATCTGAGGGAGCATTGTCCAAAGGTCCTGCAGCTGGAGTGCTCAAAGGCCTAGATGGCTCCTCGTGGGAGTCAGTTTTGGTTATCGGTTCTGAAATGGCCGACGACAGGGGCTGCGAAAGCGCCTCACTGATGACGGCCGAACCTGAAGCTGGCTCTGGTTGTGAAACGTCATCTGATTTGGACCTCGGAGGCCTGTCCTTATCCTTGCGTCGTTTGTGAACTCCGGTAGTCGGAAGCTTATCTGACAATATTTTATAATTAAATCGCCTACCAAAGTAGTGAAAAGCTTAATCGTACGTTGGTTAAATCTAGCACAAAACCGACAACTAGCTACATTGTGGTCAGGGCCTAAACAAGGAATACAGTAAGAATGGAAATCCTTATGAGGTATTTGCTTCCCACAAGAAATGCAATTATTAACTTTTTCTGACATCGGACTGGAGCAAGAAAAAAGTTTCCCCAACGGGGTACTTAGCTTTGAGAAGAAGTAGTAAGTCTTCGGACTGAAACACGGAAAAATATCAGGAGTCAGCCGACCGGCATTTGCGAACTGCTTTCACCACACGGCAAGAAAGACTGGAAAACATGGCGTTGGCTGGCAGCTTTGTATTCCTGATGCTCTGATGTCAGGAAGCATGAGCATGGCTGAACAGCCAACGCCGGACCCAGAATTTGGGATTCTGGCCGACTGAGGACTGCCTGCCGGCAGGAAGAACCCTACAGTGATGACTGCAACAGTGAAACACGATGAACATTAAGCCAGGCTGCCAAATTGAGGGTCTGCAATTGGGGATGCATGAATTCTCCTTCCCTCTGGGTCAGGGGGGTTGGGGTCTGAGAGATGCCATGGTGGCAGTGGGGACAGGCTGAGCAGCAGTGGGTACCAGTGTTGGCGAAGCCAGTCTGGAGCAATACGAATTGTCCTTGGTTTTTCCTCCCTTATTTTGAGCAGTACCCTGGTGATGAGAGGTAGTGGAGGAAAGTCGTAGACCGATAGATTGACCCAGGGGAAGGACAGGGCATCCATTCTCCAAGCCATGCAGTGATGCTCCCTGGTGCAGAACTTGCTGAGCTGATGGTTGGTGTGGGAGGCAAAGGTCGACCTTTGGGGTGCCCCATTTCTGAGTTATTAGGGTGAAAGTTCTTTTGTCTAGCTGTCAGTTGTGTGGGTCCAGAAGATTTCTGCTTAAGTGGTCTGCCAGAGAGTTTAGAGAACCTAGAAGGAATTCTGCTAACAGTTGGAGTTGCATGGCAGAGGCTGTGCGTCCAAAGGGTCATGGCCAGCCTACATAGAGGGTAGGAGCGAGTCCCTCCCTGCTTGTTAATATACCACATCACAGTGGTGTTGTCTGTTTTGATCAGGAGAGCCCCTGGTGAGAAGGGCCTGAAAGCTGTCAATGTGTGCTGGACAGCTAACATCTCTTTCTGGTTGATGTGCAGATGGACTTGCTGTGGCCCCCATTAGCCCTGCATGCACCTGCCATCAAGGTGTGCACCCCAGGCATAGTCTGATGCGTCTGTGATGTTCTGGGCGTCAAGGGGTGGTGAGAAAGGTAGTCCCTTGTTGTGGGAGCATGCTGCTGCCCACAAAAAAAAATCTTTCCTTAGGGAAAGTATCATTGGTATAAGAGTTTCCAGGTCTTGACAGTGTTGAAACCAAAGGCTTTTTAGGTACCACTGAAGTTTCCTCATATGCAGTATGGCATATGGAAGGAGTAGAATGCAAGATGCCATGAACCTCAGAGCTTGCAGGATTTTCCTTGCAGATAACTGGGGTCTGGTGGCTAGTTGAAAGAAGTAGGCTGTCAGGTAAATTTGCTTTTCTGGTGTAAGGAATGCCATCTGGGATGCTGTGTCCAGGCTTGCTCCCAGGAATATAATCCTTTGGGTGTGTACTAGTTTGGATTTCTTTTCATTGGTATTGTACCCTAGGGAGGTCAGTAGGGACTTTACAAAGGCCAGGTGCTTGAGCAACTTTTCCTGTCTGCCTGAATTAGGCAGTCGTCTAAGTAAGAGGTAAATCTGGATATTCCTTTGTCTGCAAAAGGCAATGGCAGGAGCCAGACATTTTGTGAAAACTCTGGGAGCGGTAGATAAGCCAAAGGGAAGTGCAGAGAAGTGAAAGTGCAGAGATCCTGCCCTGAAACGTAGATATTTCATGCATGATTCCCTGATAGGAATGTGGAGGTAGGCCTCATGTCTAGGGTGGCTAGCCAAGCATCCTTGGAGAGCATGGGTAGCAGTTGCTGGAGGGGTAAGCATTTTGAATTTTGGTATCACCGGGAAGGTGTTTAGAATGGATAGATCAAGGATGGGGCAACCAGGTGCCCTTTTTTCTGTATACCAGAAAAAGTGTGGAGTAGAAACCTTGGTCTTTCTGTTCTGCAGGAACGTGCTCTATTGCCCTCAGAGAGCAGGGAAAGGACTTGCTTTTTTGACTGCCCACTAGTTATGCTGTAGATCTGGGAACCCTTTTGGGGTTGGAAGAGTGTGGAAAGGAAATGTGTATCCCTGGGACACTATGTTGAGGACCCAGCAGTCGTTCATAATAGTGGCCCAGGTGCTTGCGTGAAAGGAGAGTTTTCCTCCCAGGGGTAAATGAAGACGGGGGTGGGGGAGGAGAGTCATTATGAGTTCTTACCATGAGGGGGTGGGGCTTAGAACTTCTTGCTTTTGAAGTGGAGGAATTCCACTGTTTTGATCTCTGCATTCCCTGTGGCTGCTGTCTGGGGTTCTGCTTCCCTGGTGTCTGGGCTGAACCGACCTGGTGTGAGCAGGAAAGGACCAGTGCTTGGAGGAGTACTGCCTGCTGAACCTGGGTGACTGGACTTGTAAGAAATCCTTAACTGTCTGCATAGATTTAGCTTTTTCTTCCATTTTTTTTTTTTAAGACTTCCTCTGCCTTAGTGCCGAATAAGTTGTCTTTGTGCAAGGGTGCATCCAATAATTTAGATTTAACATGGTCTGGCAAGGGCTGTTCCTTAAGCCATGCATGCCTTCTAAGGAGAGAACCGGTGACTGCTGCCCTGCAAGAAGCTTCTAGGACATCAAAACCACAGTGTAAGGTGGGCTTAGTCACCTGACTTGCAGAACACATTAACTTTTGCAGCTCTTTAGATTCTGCACAAGCAGGAAAGGAAGACACTTTTTGTTTGAGGAGTTCCATGGTATGCTGCTGAAATTTTAGCATATGAAACTGACAATTTAGTGCTCTGACAGCAAGAGTAACAGAGGTGTATACTTTTTTACCCCATCTGTCTACTGCTCGGGAATCCCTATCTGAGGGGGTGGGATTCTTAGCTGAGGTTGCTTTAATTCCTTTAGGCCCTTGAGAAATTACCTCAGGGTCAGCAGTAGGATTTTTGAAAAGCAATTTGTGAGAGTCATGGACTCAGTAATACCCATCAGGTTTTCTGGGTGCAGGAGGGAGGGTGTCAGGAGTCGAACTAGATTCCAGGAAAACATCGTCCACAACATCCAGGACTGGGGGAATGGTCAGGGGTCTGTGCTGTGGAAGATCTAAGAATTCCTTGAGTCTCTTTTTAGACTGACATTCCCATTGGAAATGCTCCCTTAAGGTATGAAGGGTTTCCCAAAGGAAATGTCCTCAGGTGGAGAGACTGAAGGAATGGAATCCTCTGCATCAGAATCCTCATAAGCATAAGCAGAGAGGGGTTGCATGTCTTCATATTCAGATGCATCAGAGTCAACAGACTCTTGTTCAGACAAAAAGTACAGTTGTGTACCTACCATAAATGTAGATGTTCGAGTGTATTCACTGTTGCAGTCATTACACTTAGGTTATCCTGCTGGCAGGCTACCCGCAGTCGGCCTGAATTCCAAAGTCCTGGTCCAGCATCGGTTGCTGTCACCTCTTCCCTGACGTCAGTGCGCCAGGGGTATAAAAGATGCAAACAACGCCATTTTCTTCAGTTTTTCTTGCCCCAGATGTCAGGTGCCCCCAAAAGGGTAGGCTAAAAATTCTGCTCATAAAGAAGCATGCGCTAACATAAACATTACCTTCATCTACAAGCAAATACACCACATAGGTTGTATAGGACAGAGAAGAACAGATAAGTCCCAGCAAAGAAAGGGGGATGGTGGGAGGGTAACCTGGACTGCAACAGTGAATACACTCGAACATCTACATTTACGGTAGGTACACAACTGTACTATGTTCATCGTGTTTCACTGTTGTAGTCATTACTCTTGGGTTGAATCCCAAAGCTGAGGTTGGGTGGCTGGGCCTAGATAGAATTAGGAGTGGCTATGAGGCCCTGCAGAACTGCAGTGGTGAAGCCTGCTCTGGATTTAGAGTAAAGAGGTAAGTGGTAGAAGTCCAAGTTGCAGAGGTTGGGTGGCTGGGCCTAGGTAGAATTAGCAGTGGCTATAAGGCCCTGCAGAACTGCAGTGGTGAAGCCTGCTCTGGATTTAGAGTAAAGAGGTAAGTGGTAGAAGTCCAAGTTGCAGCCTCCAAAATGTCCTTGTTTGGTACTCCTCTGAGGAAGGCTGCTGAAGTGGCTGCTGCTCTGATAATGTGTGGCCTAATGCCCTTGGGCACTGGTTTGCCATGTTGTGAATAGCAGAAACGAATGAAGTGGCCTATCCATTTTGAAATAGTCTGCTTTGAAATAGCTTTTCCTTGCGATCCTGCAGCATATGCCACTAAGAGTTGCTCAGTCTTTCTGAAGGCTTTAGTTTTGTCCAAGTAGAAGCGTAGCTGTTTGTGTATGTTAAAAGAATGCAGAAGTCTCTCCCCCTTATTCTGTGGGTTTAGATAAAAGGTAGGCAAATGAATGGTTTGGTTAAGAGCCACACTGGACACTACCTTAGGCATAAATGTTGGGTTTGTCCTTAGAGAAACCCTGTCCGGATGGAAAATAATAAAAGGTTCCACAGCCATTAGTGCCTGTAACTCTGAGACTCTTCTTGCTGAGGTTATTGCTAGGAGCAGAGCTGTTTTCCATGATAAGTATTTTACCTCAGCTGTATTGGCTGGCTCAAAAGGAGGCAGTGTGAGCTTTTCCAAGACAAAATTGAGGTCCCATGCAGGTGTTGGAGCTCCCCTTGGAGTTCTTATGTTTTTGGCCCCTCTGAGGTACTGCCTTAGCAGTGGATGTGAAAAAATAGGTGGATCCGTATTGTAATGAGCTGAAATGGCAGAGGCATGGATCTTAATTGATGAGGAGGGCAGGCCTTTGTCCAGCATCTCAGTTAGGTATTGTAAAATCTGAGGAATATTTGGTACAAGCTCGTCCATTCCTTGTGCCTGGTTCCAAGCATAGAATCTTCCATTTTTCTGTATAAGATTTTCTGGTGCTGGGCCTCCTGGCCTCCAAAATGACATCCATAACTGCTTTAGAGAGAGGTGTGTTCTGAATGGTTAAATTATCAGCCATGCAGCCAGATTTAGGGTTCTGAGTTGGCTGTGCAGGATCCGATTGTTTTGTTGGGTCAGTAAATTAGGAATTTGGGGTAATGTCCAGGCTGGGCCTCGAGATAAGCTCTTTAGGATTGGGTACCAGTGCTGGCGTGGCCAGTCTGGGGCAATCAATATCATTTTTGGATTTTCTTGTCTGACCTTTAGGAGTACCTTGGGAAGGAGAGGCAGTGGAGGAAAGGCATATACTGTGAGGGTTTTCCAGCTGAATGATAGGGCATCCACTTTCCATGCTTGTTTGTGATAAGTCCTTGTGCAGAATCTCTGTAGTTGGCAGTTGTGCGGGGAGGCAAATAGATCTATGTCTGGGCATCCCCATTTGCTTGTTATGCTGAAGATTTGTGGATCTAGTTTCCACTCATTAGGATCCTTGAGATTTCTGCTTAGTTCATCTGCAAGAGTATTTGTCTTTCCTGGCAGGAATTGTCCTCGCAGGTGTACTTGATAAATCAATGCTGTGTTCCACAAAGTCATGGCTTGTCTGCAGAGGGGGTAGGAATGTGTGCCTCCCTGCTTGTTTATGTTCCACATGACTGTAGTATTGTCCGTCTTTACCAGCAGTTGTCCTGGATGAAGTAGATCCTTGAAGGCTGTCATGGCATTCTGAACAGCTAGCATCTCTTTTTGATTGATATGAAGATGCATTTGGCTTGCTGGCCATGCTCCCTGAATACATTTTCCTGCCATGTGGGCCCACCCAGGCATAATCTGATGCATCTGTTGTTAGTGTTTGCCTGGCCGTGGGTAGAGTGAATGGCTGTCCCTTGTTGTGGTTACAGGCCTGTGCTCACCATCGAAACTCCTGTTGCAGGCAGGGAATGAGGGTAATTAATGTTTCCAGGCTGTGGCAATGTTGAATCCAAACACTTTTTAGATACCATTGTAGTTTCCTCATATGCAGTCTTGCATATGGAATTAGTAGAATGCAGGAAGCCATGAAGCCCAAAGCCTGCAGAATTTTTCTTGCAGATAACTGGGTCTTTGTTGCCAACATTTCGAAGTAAGAAGTCAGTTGTCTTTGTCTGGCATGAGATAAGCCATCTGGGCAGTTGTATTTAAGCTTGCACCCAGGAATATCATCTCTTGAGAGGGTACTAGTTTTGATTTCTTTTCGTTTACCGTGTACCCTAGGCAAATTAGTAATCTTTTTACAAACGCCAGATGCTTCAGTAGAATGTCTTTGTTCTCTGCTTGAATAAGGCAGTCGTCCAAGTAAGGGTATATTTGAATTCCTCTTTGTCTGCAGAAAGCAATTACTGGTGCCAGGCATTTTGTGAAGACCCTAGGCGCAGTAGATAAGCCAAAGGGCAATGCAGAGAATTGGTAGTGCATTGATCCAGCTATGAATCTGAGGTATCGTCTACAATTTTGTCTGATTGGGACATGCAGGTAATGCCTCTTTTAGGTCCAAAGTTACAAGCCAAGCCTTCTTGCCCAGCATGGGCAGAAGCTGCTCCAGAGTCAATATTTTGAATTTTGGAACGTCCAGAAAAGTGTTTAGAATAGACAGGTCCAGTATTGGTCTGCAGGCTTTGTCCTTTCTGGGTACCAGGAATAGTAGAGTAAAATCCTTGTCCCTGCTCTTGCTGTGGTACTTGCTGAATGGCCCTCATGTCCATGAGGGATGCAACTTGTTTTTGTGCCTCTGCCCATTGATTTTGTGGCAGGTCTGGCATACCTTTTGCCTTTGGTAGGGTGTGAAAGTGGAACCTGTAGCCCTGGGACACTATATTCAAGACCCATTTGCCCTGGGTGATTATATGCCAATTTTGTGAAAAAAGTGCTAGTTTTCCCCCCTAAGGGAGCTGCCAAAAGATAAGTGCTTTGTATTGGCAGAGGAAAGTCATTGGGACTGTTTTCTATATGGCTGTGATTTGTCTTCTCCGCTTTTGGAGGTAGAAGCACCCTTTTAGGCCTGTATGATTCCTTGGGGCTGGGATCTGCCTCTAGGGCATCTGTATCTGCCTCTTTGTGGCCTGTCTGACACTGGAAAGGACCAATTCTTTGAAGGCCAGTTCCTGCTAAATCTGGGTGGTTGTACCTATAAGAAATCCTTAACTGTCTGCATAGATTTCGCTTTATCCTCCATTTTCTTCAACACCTCTTCTGCCTTAACACCAAAGTATCATGCTGTAAAGGAGCATCCAATAATTTTGCTTTAACATGATCAGGCAGATTTTGTTCCTTTAATCAAGCATGCCTTCTAATGACAGTGCAAGAGGCCTTCAGTGAATCAAAACCACACTGCAAAGTATGTTTTCCCACTTGTTCAGCTGCATGCAATACATCCTGCATTTCCTTGTTATCTGCACATTCAGAATTTGTCATCATTTTCTGTTTTAGCAGTGACATTAAATATTGCTGATATTTAAGCATATGAATCTGACAATTTAAAGCCCTTACAGCTAAGGTAGCAGAAGTGTAAACTTTTTTCCCCCATCTGTCCAGTGCCCTAGAATCCCTATCAGAGGGGACAGGGTTTTTTGCAGTGGAAGCCTTGACCCCTTTGGGACCCTGAGATACAGTTTCTGGGTCAGCAGCAGGGTTTTTATATAGAAATTTGTGAGAATCTGGAACCCTGTAGTATCTGTCTGGCTGAACTGGTGCAGGGGGTAAAGAGTCAGGAGACAGGCCGAAAAAACATCATATACTATGTCTAGAACAGGTGGAATAGCAAGAGGTCTGTGCTGAGGTAGTAAAAGAAAGTCTCTGAGCCTTTTATTCCTGGCTCTCCCAGTGAAAGTGCTCCCTCATGGTGTGAAGGGTTTCCCCAAAAGAGTAACCCCTCAGGAGGAGAGGCTGAAGGAATAGACTCTTCAGCATCAGAATCCTCATAGTGAATAGTATCCCTGTTCAGAAGAGGAATCAGAGGAAATGGAAACCTGTTCTGAAGATTCATATTCTGTCTCTTGCCTAGGCCTCTTATCTGGAGGGGGATGGGAACCCCTGATCAAAGTAATTAGGTCTTCGGCCATTTTAAGCATCTGTTTTTTAGGCATGGAAGTCTGTGCAGGAGAATGCTGTACTTGTTTCTTTGTCTTTAGAGCTGCTTTAGTCTTTGCCTTTGAAGCTGAGGTTGGCTTAACATATAACTGTGTAGGTCTGAAAAAGTACAGTTTTGTACCTACCATAAATGTAGATGTCCGAACTGGATAGCATCTGCAGTCATAACAAATGGGTTGTCCTGTCGTCAGGCAGCCCTTCGGTCGGCCAGATTCCAAAGTCTGGGTCCGGCTTCGGCTGATGTCGCACTTCACCCGACGTCATCTCTGCTGGTCTTCGGGTATAAAGGCATCAGCCGACGCCATTTTCCTCAGTGTTTCTTGCCCCAGATGCCAGTTGCCCTCTTGGAAGGTTAAATTTTGGATAAATGCCAATGTTTCCAAAAGGATAGAAGGCAAACACAAAAAATAAGCATGTATGTACATATATACAAACAAATACACCATAAGAGACTCCCCACCCCAGCTAGCTATTAGGAGGGTAAATACCCTAGGAGTACCACAGAGGGGAAGGAGGGAGGGTAATCCTGACTGCAGATGCTATCCAGTTCGGACATCTACATTTATGGTAGGTACAAAACTGTACTATGTCCTTCATGGATGCATCTGCAGTCATAACAAATGGGTAGAATACCATAGCCAACTAGGGGAGGAGGAAGAAGAAATTATGGTGTGGTTAGGATCCCTTGCAGCACAGCAGTGGCAAACCCTGCTCGGGATCTAGAATACAGAGGTAAATTATAATGCTTGGCAAATGTATGCACGGAGGTCCAAGTAGCCGCCTCAATAATGTCCTTGGTTGCCACTCCTCGTAAGAAAGCTGTGGTAGTGGCTGTAGCCCTTGTAGAATGAGACCTTATGTTCTGTGGAATTGGTTTTCCATGGCAGGAGTAACAGAATCGTATGCAATTTCCTATCCATTTGGAGATTGTCTGTTTGGAAATTGCTTTTCCTTCCCTTCCTGTTGCATAGGCTACAAAAAGCTGGTCAGTTTTTCTGTTACTTTTGGTTCTGTCCAGGTAGTAGCGTAGCTGTCTATGTACATCCAAGGTATGCAGCATTCTTTCCCCTCTGTTTTGTGGATTGGGGAAGAAGGTAGGTAGGTGGATTGCCTGGTTTAAAGACACTCTGGATACCACCTTAGGCATAAATGTAGGATTAGTTCTCATGGACACCCTATCTTGATGGAAGATTAGGAAGGGTTGTACTGCCATTAAGGCCTGAAGTTCAGAAACCCTCCTTGCTGAGGTAATTGCCAGTAGGAAAGCAGTTTTCCATGACAGGTGCTGTAGATCTGCTGTTGCTGCTGGTTCAAACGGAGGGAGTGTCAACTTTTCTAGCACAAAGTTCAAGTCCCATGCTGGTAATGGTGGTTTCCTAGGAGGTTTTACATTCTTGATCCCTCTGAGGAACTGCCTGAGTAGAGGATGTGAAAAGACAGGTGGATCAAAGCTGTATTCTGCTGAAATAGCTGATGCATGTATCTTGATGGAGGAATAGGACAGGCCTGTATGTAGAAGCTCTGCCAAATACTCCAGAATGTTAGCAATATCTATACTCGACACATCTTTTCCTCTTTCAGCACTCCAAATGACAAACCTTTTCCATTTTCCTGCATAGTTCCTTCTTGTTGAAGGTCTGCGGGCTTCAAGGATAATGTCTTTAACCCTTTGGGAAAGATCTGGATTAGTTGCAGCTATGTGATGTTCCAGGCAGTCAGTTGCAAAGTTTTTAGGTTTGGATGCATGATGCTGTAGTTGTTCTGAGTTAACATCAAAGGCATCAGGGGTATTGTCCACATTTTCTCCCGAGACATGCTCCCCAGCAATGGGTACCAGTGTTGTCTTGGCCAGTTCGGAGCTATCAGGATTATCCTTGGACGTTCCTCCTCGATTTTTAGTAATACCCTGTGTATCAAGGGAAGAGGTGGAAATGCATATGCTGTCAGACCTTTCCAGCTGAAGGAGAGCGAATCCACCTTCCATGCGAGTGGGTGGAATGTCCTTGTGCAGAATTTTTTGAGCTGGTGATTGAGAGGGGAAGCGAATAGATCTATTTGTGGCATTCCCCATTTCTTTATGATGGTCTTGAAGATGTCCGGGTGTAGCATCCATTCGTGGGCATCCGAGGTGGTTCTGCTTAACATGTCTGCTAGAGTGTTCTCCTTTCCCGGTACAAATATTGCCTGTAACTGGATGTTGTAGCTGAGTGCCAGATTCCAAAGGTCCAAAGTCATTCTGCATAGGGGGTATGAATGAGTGCCTCCCTGCTTGTTGATGTACCACATGACTGTGGTGTTGTCTGTCCTTATCATCAAATGTCCTTCTTTGAGGAATGGTCTGAATTTTGGATTGCCAGTTTTACTGCCAGCATTTCTTTTTGGTTTATGTGCAGGTGCAGCTGGTCCTGAGTCCACAATCCTTGTACGCATTTGTCCAGCATGTGCGCCCCCCATCCTAGGTCTGAGGCGTCTGTTGTGATGGTTTGGCTTGTTCGAAAGTTGTGGAAAGGTAGGCCTGGGTTTGACTGGCATGCTTGAGCCCACCATAGGAACTCCTGTTTTAGGCATGGGATTAGTGGTATTTCTGCTTCTAGACTGTGCCTGTGTTGGGACCATAAATTCTTTAGGTACCACTGTAGTTTTCTCATATGTAGTCTGGCATGTGGGACCAAGATTATGCATGATGCCATGAAGCCCAGGGCCTGCAGAACTTTTCTTGCTGTTAGTTTGTTCTGTTTTGTTAATGCCAAGAAGTAAAGAGGAGTTCTTTTTGTTTTCTGCAGTTAGGAATGCCATTTGTTTTACTGTGTCCAATTCAGCCAAGAATGTTCTTGTTTGGGATGGTATCAGCCTTGACTTTTGTAGATTGACTGTGTATCCCAGGGCTTGTAGCAAGTAAATGACCCTTTGTAAATCTGTTGTCAGCTTGCTTTTGTTGTCCGCTTGTAGCAGGCAGTCGTCCAGGTATGGATAAATTTGGATTCCCTGTAGTCTGCAGTGGCGATTACTGATGCCAGGCATTTTGTGAATACTCTGGCAGTAGATAAGCCAAAGGGCAATGCTGAGAATTGATAATGCTCTGATCCTGCAAGAAATCTGAGGTATCTTCTGCAATTTGGTCGAATGGGGACGTGCAGGTATGCCTCCTTGAGATCTAGAGTTACCAGCCAACAATCCTTGCCCAGCATGGGAAGAAGTTGCTGTAGGGTCAGCATTTTGAATTTTGGGACAATGATGTATGTGTTTAAGATGGACAGGTCGAGAATAGGTCTCCAGCTTTTTTCTTTTCTTGGTACTAGGAAGAGTCTGGAGTAGAATCCTTTGCCCTGTTCTGTTATTGGTACTCTTTCCACAGCTCTCATCTTTGTTAATTGCCTTATCTGTTGTAGAGCTTCTATTTTTTGATTTGGAGGCAGGTTTGGCATTCCTCTTTTGACTGGTAAGGTGTGGAAGTGGAACCGGTAGCCTTGGTGTATGGTTTGCAAAATCCACTTGTCTTTTGTGATATAGTGCCAATTTTTCGAAAATAAGGCTAACTTTCCGCCTAATGGTGCTGCTATTTGCTCCCTGGTAGGCGGAGTTAGAGCCAAGTCACTGTGATTGTCCTGTTGCAGTGGTAGTGGTCGTGTCTGTGCCTCTGTTATTACCTTGCCACTGTCGTCCTCTGTAGGCACCTCCTCTGGATTGATTTCTGCCTCTGGAGCGTCTATTCCTGCCCCTTTGGGATCTTGTGGAGTCAGGAAAGGACCAATTTTTGGCAGGCCAGTTCCTGCTAAACCTTGGGGGCTGAACCTGTAAGAAATCTTTAACTGTTTGTACAGATTTGGCCTTTTCTTCCATTTTCTTCATTACCTCCTGGGCAGGTGTACCAAATAAACTGGCCTTATCCATAGGAGCATCTAATAGCTTAGCTTTAACATGATCCGGTAAGACCTGCTCTTTCAACCATGCATGTCTTCTTATCACTGTGCCAGTCATGGCTGATCTAAATGAAGCCTCCAGTGCATCATAGCCACATTTTAAGGAATGGTTACTAACCTGTTGTATGTTATTCACCATTTCTAATACATATTTCTTATCTATAAATTCATCAGAGGTTAGTTTTTTAGTTAACTGATCAAGCATAAACTCTTGGTATTGGATCATGTGAAACTGACAGTTTAAAGCTCTAGCTGAGAGAGTAGCAGAAGTGTAAACTTTTTTACCCCATCTGTCTAATGACCTGGATTCCCTTTCTGAAGGAATAGGGTTTTTTGCAGTGGTCGAGGCTACTGCCTTAGGCCCCTGGGAAATAGTTTTGGGATCTGCCAGTGGGGCCTTGTATAGGTGGTGGTGAGTGTCTGGTACCCTGTAAAATCTATCAGGTTTGGCAGGGGCTGGAGGTAAGGAATCAGGAGCAGAGCAGACATCATTAAATGCATCATCCACAACAGGCAAAACAGGAGGAATAGCTAAGGGCCTATGTTGTGGTAAGTGCAGAAAAGTCCTAAGCCTTTTTCTTGAATCTGACAAATCTTGTCCCTGCCATTGGAATTGCTCTCTCATGGCATGCAAGGTTTCCCCAAAGGAAAATTCCTCTGGTGGAGAGGCAGCTGGAATGGATTCTTCCGCATCAGAGTCTTCATAAGTAGAGAAAGGATCCTCTGGCTGTTCTGTAAGGTCGGAGTCATCCGCAGAATCATCAGAGGACACTGACTCGGGGGGCTCTGTTCTAGGTCTCTTTTCTGGGGGCTGAGAGGCCCTGTCTGGGTGAGATTGGGATCCCCTAATTAAGGATATTAAATCTTCTGCCAGAGTAAGCATTTGTGAACTGGAAGTGGGCCTGTGTGAGGGAGGTTTAACAGGCACTGACTTAGCAGATTTGGCTGCTTTAGCCCTGGCAAAGGCCTTGATAGACATGGCTGCAGGGGGTCTAGCAGCACCACGTGCTGGGGTAGAGACATCCAAAGGGATGGTGTCTGATAACTCACTAGAAGCCACAGTTGTAGGCAAAATTTCTGAGGCCGATTCAGGTAAAGTAACGGGAGCCTCAGTAGTAGTCATGGAATCGGCTGAAGATTGACCAGTTTTCTCGGTTTCGGCCGAAACCGAGACACTCGCGGCTTGCTTAACCGTGGTTTCGGCCAAAACCGCGGACCGCGAGTGTCGGTCTTTTTCCTTGCGTTTTTTAACAATCCGGGTAGTCGGAGGATCCGACGGCATAATGTACGCAAAGTCTGAGCCGAAAAACTGTTCAGCAAACTCCGACCGACGCCTTAGCGTTCGTCGGTTGAAGGAAGCACAGGCCGAACAGGCTGCTACGTCGTGGTCTGGGCCTAAGCAAGGCAGACAGTAAGAGTGGAAATCTTTATGAGGTATTTGTTTCCCACAAGTTAAACAGTTATTGACTTTTTCTGACATCGGCTGAGGCAAGAAAGAGTCCCCAACGGGTACTTAGCTTTTAGAAGTCTTGAAGTAGTATTCGGTAGTAGTAATCTCTGGATCTGACCGACCGGCACTTGCGAACAGCTTTTGCTTCGGGCGCCACGCGGCAAGAAAGACTGAGGAAAATGGCGTCGGCTGATGCCTTTATACCCGAAGACCAGCAGAGATGACGTCGGGTGAAGTGCGACATCAGCCGAAGCCGGACCCAGACTTTGGAATCCGGCCGACCGAAGGGCTGCCTGACGACAGGACAACCCATTTGTTATGACTGCAGATGCATCCATGAAGGACATCATCGTCAGAAGCCGATGCCTGCTCAGGGGCTCCAGACCCATCTGAGGGAATAGTTTCCGAATGTCCAATACCTTGAATATCCAGAGGCCTAGTTGGCTCCACGTGGGAGTCAGAAACGGCCTGTGGCTCTGAGGTAGCGGGCGTCAGGGGCTGTGAAAGCAACTCACTGAGGACCGGCGACAGGCCTAGTGAAGGCCTCATCAGTTTTGGACCTTGGATGCCTGTCCTTTTCCTTGCACTTTTTGTAAACTCCGGTCGGCTGTTCCGACAGCATTATATAATTAAATCTTTGACCAAAGTAATGAAAGTCAAAATCGAACCGACACTTAGTGCGTTGGTTAAATCTAGCACAAAACTGATAGCTAGCAACGTTGTGGTCAGGGCCTAGGCAAGGAATACAGTAAGAATGAAAATCCTTATGAGGTATTTGCTTCCCACAAGAAATACAATTGTTAACTTTTTCTGACATCGGTCTGGAGCAAGAAAAAAGTTGCCCCAACGGGGTACTTAGCTTTAATGAAGACTTTGGATCTGAAATTCGGTTTTGAAAATCTCAGGAGTTGGCCGACTGGCACTCGTGAACTGCTTTTGCTTCGGGCATCACGCGGCAAGAAAGACTGAAGAAAATGGCATCGGCTGCATCTTTTATACCCCTGGCGCACTGACGTCAGGGAAGAGGCGACAGCAACCAATGCCGGACCAGGACTTTGGAATTCAGGCCGATTGCGGGTAGCCTGCCAGCAGGATAACCCAAGTGTAATGACTGCAACAGTGAAACACGATGAACATCTACTAGGGACAGTTGTCTTTCTTTTGGAAGGGGTAGCTTGGCTTCCCCTGATCAGCATGATAAGGTCTTCCGCCATTTTAAGTATTTCAGACTGAGGCAAGGAAGGAGAGTCTGAGATTGGGTCTTCAGTTTCTTGGGTGTGGTTCATATCCTGGGCCTTAAAAACTCAGTAGTTTTCAAAAAAATGGTAGACGTGAAAGAAGTCGTCGGTTTGAGTTGAGAATCGGTAGTGAGAAGTACTTCCTCAGAAGCTGGTGCCTGCTCAGCAGCTCCGGACCCATCCAAGGGAGAGAGAATTGCAGGATCCTTAGTCGAAGAGTTTTGAGGCATACCAGACTCCGAAAGTGTCTCAGTAGTGGCCTGCAAATCCACAGAAGCAGGCATCAGGGGCTGTGAAAGCACCTCACTGAGGACTGGAGAACTGACAACTATCTTAACGGAAACGTCATCGATAGGTTTGGACTTATGCAGTCTCTCTCTGTCTTCATCCTTACATTTTTTCGGAATATTGGCTGTCAGATGGCTTACTGAAGCCATATCGGAATTAGAGGACTGTAAGGGAAAATATCTAGCAACAATAAGAGACCAACAATGTATAGTTCTGGCGTTGAACAAAGCACAAAAGTGACAGCATGGGACATCGTGGTCTGGGTCTAGGCAAGTGACGCAGTAAGAATGAAAGTCTCGGTGTGATATTTGCTTTCCACAGGCGAGACAATTTTTAACTTTTTCTGACATTGGTTAGTGCAAGAAAAAAGAATCCCCAAGGGGGTACTTAGCTTTAGAAGACTTCAGCTTCAGTTTGGAAGATGAAATTCAGATAGCGGTCAACCAGCACTCGTGTAAACTGCTTCTGGCTCCGTGGCAAAAAAGACTGATGTAATGGCGTTGGCTGCCTTACTTTATACTACTGACGACCTGATGTCAGTCCTGAAGCGACAGCAACCAATGCAGAAATACTAAGCCTCTGGTATTCGGGCCGGCCAAGGGCTGCCCTGGCAGGGATAACCCAAATGTGATGACTGCAACAGTGAAACACGAAGAACATCTGTTGTATGTAGACGATGTAGCATTACAGGCAGACTCTGAACGAAAATTTCAGGAAAGGAATGCAAACCTGAAGGCACAATCTTGTACAACTGTTTTGGCTCTCCTTCTTGTTGTGTGCTATAGCTGAATCTCTCTTAGTGTTGACCTCAGTTTGTAGTGAAATCCTTTGTCTAGAGGCCCGTTTTCTTAGTGAGAGAAAGTTTACAGAACTGGTTTTATCTAGCCAAGGTATTCCTGCATCTGTTATTGTTTAGATAATTGGTCTGGTTTCTGTCCTGTGCCTTAAATAGCCAGTGTTTTAAATCAGATATACCTGTTGCTCAGGCTGCTGCAGAGAGAGTGACCTTCTGCCAGCTGTGATATTGAGAAAAGATGAGTGTATTCTCATTTATTGTCTACACTTTAAATTTAACATCTCTGTAATCTGTACAACTGTTTTTTTTTCCTACCCACCTTCCAAGTTCTTGTTGTGGTCTTTTTATTTTGGTGGCTTTGAGTTGCCCGCCGCTGGTATAAAGTCGATACTAAACACTCCCCCCCCCCCCCCCCAGTCACATTGCATCAGCTCATTCTACTGTTAACAGTGAGAACATAGCAAAGGCCCACCCCATTAGATTCTGCATATTGAATTATCTCATTACCTTCTGCCTCTTCACTTTCTACTAAAAAGGAAAAAAAAAAAAAAAGTTTCCTGGCACTAGTGTAGCCCAGATACAGATTTGCTGTATACAGGACTTTTTGTAAGCTTCTGAGTGGTGCAATTTTATTTCCCTTAGATCTGCTAGTTCTCTGCTCTCCTGCACTTTTATTAGCTTATTAGTCTAGCACTTTAAACTATTCCCGGTGCCAGAAACTCTGGTCTTCAAATTTTCCCTTAGAACTAGCTGGTTTCTCAGTAGTAGCACTAAAATTTGAATCCCTGTGACTAGCACTTGCTCTAAAACCTGCTGGAAAGCACTAGGAAGCCTTAAACTGATACAAGTTTCTGGTATTTAAGCCCTAACTTTGAAGAGGATTTCTGTCTATACACACTGAGCCGAGTGGAGGAAGGGCATTGACTACAACACTGATCTGAGATATATAACAATAAGTATCCTTTTTTATGGTTTATTTATACTGGTTATTGCTTCAAGCAATTTATATATAGCACTTTTTACTGCCTGCTGCATATTTTTTACTGTATTTTACTGCTATTAACTAATCTGCATGGTTAAACTAAAATTGTCTGCCTTACAGGGCCTGAGAAATAAGTTTTTACTGTCACACTGTTTGTAAAGCTTTATAGCTAGGTTCACTGTGTGAAGGTATTTTCTTTACTTGTTCGGCATCTATTTTGTTTGTTCCGATTTCCTGCCAAAGAGTGTATCATAATACGGATTTGTTTGCAGTTAAAAGCATTCTGTAGAGTCTCCTTGCTCCTTTATCGGTTTAAAAACTTTCATTTTGTGGCTCACTGCTGTGATAAACATTTCTGTAGTGTTTACTGTCTAAAAGAGTGTAGGCTACTAGCTTTAGTATTGGTCCTCACTGTTGGTGGCTTTGCAGTTGCCCGCCCCTACTGTAAATTTGATCTGGGACACACATCCCAGTCTAGGGTCATTACATCATTCTACCTAATACAGAGAGAACATTTGAGAAGGCCAACCCACTTAGTTTCTTTCCTTCTGTTTCTCCTTTCCTACCAAAAAAAAAAAAAAAAAATCCCTGAACCTCCTTGTGTTCCGACTGTGCTTCTCAAACATTTTGGAAATAGAGTATATTTTAGTGCATTTATTAAAACTGTATTTGCCTTAATATTGCTACAACTCAAGTGCTCTAGGTTGCACTGCATCTGAATTGTTTTAGTGTGTTTTAGCTGCTTTTCTGTATATATAGACTTTTCTGTATATGTAGACTAGCTACTTACTCTACTACTGCCTCTTAATTCGTTTTTCAGTTGTGCACTTGCCTTGCTTCATTCAAAAAGTTTTAAATTGCTAACTTTGTAGAGTTTTAATTGCATTTACTGTTTAGGGCTACACACTAAAGTGTGTTAGCCTTTTCTGTGTTTATTTACTGTACTATTGCATTGTTTAGCCTGTTTTAACCAAAACAAATACTATATTGTTTGCTCTTTTCCCACCTTTCCTAGCTAGTATAGTCCAGATCCCAGGCTTCCCTGGTTTCAGGACTTTATTTTCTGTGTACAGAGCTATCCAGACCTTGTTATGGTAGAGGGAAGTCTTACTGCTTACCAGTGGGAGTGGTGAGCATTGTACTGCCTATCTAACACTAGAGGAGTGGCTTCCAGCTCTGAAATTGTAATTTTATTAGTCATTTTGGGCTGATTTATTATCCCTTTCAACTTTCTGGCTTAAAATGAGTGTGTTTGTGCATTTTTCACATCGTACAGCACCGCAGGGGCTACAGTTAAACTATTCCAGGTGCCAGAAAGTCTGCTCTTCAAATTTTCAATTAGAACTAGCTGGTTTCTCAGTAGTAGCACTAAAATCTGAACCCCTGTGACTAGCACTTGCTCGAGAACCTGCTGGAAAGCACTAGGAAGCCTTAAACTGATACGAGCACTCAACCCTCCTTGTTAATAAGGAGAAATTAATCATAGGTACTAAGCCTATAATTGCAAAGTACCTTGCAAAGGTAAGGGAAAACGGCTCTTGTACTTTACAAAAAAAGCACCTAAATAGGCATGTCCAAGGGTCAGCTTTCAGTGATTTCTCCTGTCCATTTGGTGAATCTGGGCCTACTGGGGCAATGCAGCAACTGCCTCATGCACATAGACAACCCTCTCCTCCTATCACCCAACACTACAACTTGTGAGAGATGCACTTACATAGCCAAACTGGAAGCAAAGTTCTCTCCAGCCAAGATTGTACTAGACAGTCAAGAGGAGAAGGTTAACACCTGCACTACACCTCAAGCAACACATAGCCCTTCAAAACCCACATCATCAATACCCACACATAGCAACACTAAACCCACAGATGTGTATGTGGAGGCCCTTAACATTAACCTGCCCAAGCAACAAGGACCTCCAAAGCTGAAATGCAAACAAATACCAGTCACAACCAAAGTGACACACAGCTCACAGCACTAATGTGCCACCCAACAGCCCCTAGGGCAAGACAACATACCCAACACTTTAGTCATAGGTGACGCTATAGTCAGGCACACTGATGTCCCACTTACCAGGCTGAGCAAGGAGAAAATTACAGTCTGCTGCATGTTGGGTGCCAGGATCCACCACATAACGCATGCACTGAAGTCACTCCACAAGTACAAATACGACTCTGTCATTGTCCATCTTGGAGTGAATGACTTGAGATGTACCTCCCTAGACTACATGAAAAGAGACATGGAAGAGCTCTTGGATCATGTGGCCCAGGCAGGTATGACCCTAGCCCCGAGTAGCATATTGCCTTCACCCAGAATGATACCACAGTACAAGGACAAAATGACTGACTTCAACAATTGGCTAAGCTTCTGGTGTCATTCAAAGGGGATCCAGTATCTGTCTGCCTGGGACGACATGATTGACAAACCACGATGCTTTGCCAGAGATGGTCTGCACCTGTCACCCCTGGGATTCAGGTTACTGGCTAAAGCTCTTGCCACCCCTACAGTGCCTTTTTTAGGCAAGGTTCAAAGGACAAAACCACCACCATAACAGATACAAGCATGAAAAATCTGAAGGTAATGCTACTCAATGCTAGAAGTCTAAAGCTCAAAATGCACTCTCTCAAGGCACTCCTAAAATGGAGAACATCGATATCTGTGCAGTAACTGAGACCTGGTTCAAGACTCCAGAGTGCACCCCTGCAATACCAGGCTACAACTCTTACCACACTTTTCAGCCACCAAACCATGACAAACACTAAAGGTGGAGCGGCGTCCATATTCAACCAAGGATATTCACACCTCCAGGCTAGTTGCCCAACACAATGCATCTGAAATTCTACAGTTGCAACTAACATTAGGTAAGACTGCAATCCACATTGTAGCTTGCAACAGATCCCCCACCATGCCCCAAGATTCTCACTACACCTTTCTAAACATACTGGAAAATATTAAGATACAACCAAACACCCTAATACTGGGTGAGTTCAACTACCCTGCCATTGACTGGGAAAACTACTTTGGTACCAACACCTTTGCCTAATGGTTCTTGGAATTCATAAATTCCAACACCCTGGATCAACTAATCCATAGTCCCACCAGGGTCTCAAATATCCTAGACCTGGTCATTACCCACATGGGAGATCAATGCTCCACACCAGTGGTCACCCCCTTGTTAGTCAGGTCTGACCATAAGCTAATCATCCTTGACATGCACATCCCACACCCACCCCCCAGTAGGGAAACCTCCATAAAAAACTTCTCCAAAGCTAACTTGATGCTACTCAAGTCAGAAGTGACAAACTTCATGACACCCATGCAGACGGGAAGTGAAAGTTCGACTGTTGAATTCTACACTAAGGCACTGTACGAGCACATCCAAAAGAAGGAAGTCAATCTGGTGGTCCCCTGCCATAAGCAAACTATACAACAGAAGGAAGAAATTGTTGCAGAAAAGAAGAAAATCCCAGGATGCAAAATACTCCCTTACCAGCCTCAGTAAGAAGCTGAGATCCCTCATAAAATCCTCCAAAGCTAGTTACGAAAATAAAATTGCCAAAAATTCGAAGGACAACCACAAGGCATTCTATAGTTATGTCAAGAATCTAAATGGCAATGCTCAGATCTGCTCTGAGCTACAACAGAATGACATTAAATATACTGATCCCAAGGATATTGCCAATATCCTGGCAGATCGAGTCAGTGCCAACTTCACCCCCCTCTCACCCCCTAAAGGGTCCATCTCAATACCAAAAGATTGCCAAATTCTGGTAATCACAGCCACACAGGAATACAGCATCCATGGGACCAGACAACATCCTGGGCTGTGTACTACATGAACTACAAAATGAACTGGCACCTCACCTAAGTGTCATGTTTACTCATAGCCTCACCTCAGGCTTCGTGCCCAATGAGTGGTGCACAGCTACAGTTATCCCACTCCACAAGGGGGGATCCACCTTGGATCCCAGGAACTATAGTCCCATCAGTCTGACAAGCTTGATATGCAAAGCCAACACGTTATCAGGGAACTTATAAAGACATTGGCAACCTTAAAACACTGGACCCCACCCAGTTTGGTTTCGTAAAGGGCCGATCTTGTCTCCTCAACCTGAATGACTTCTTAGAATCAGTCTCCAGAGCTGTAGATGAGGGCAAGGCGGTCCCACACAGCCTATCTGGACCGCGCCAAGGCCTTCAACAACATCCCCAACTCAGGAATCATAGATAAACTTACTAAGCTGGGCATTAATCCTTACATCAATCGATGGGTTGCCAACTGGCTTACTGACCGAACCCACACTAACAGTAGTAGACTCAGAATCCAGCTCCAGACAAGTGAGGATTAACTTGCATCCCAGCCGTCTGGCTTTCTGAATCACTTTGGAAATGGAGGAAAAGCATACAGAAGACCCAGGGGCCAATCGTGAGCTAGACCATCTCTGGGTGTCTCCCCTGGAGGGGGAATGAGGGACAAACAACTGCTGCATTTGGCAATGACTGGACTGGCAAAAAGGTCGCAGCAAGGCTGTCCCACATTGGCGGAAAATCTGTTCCGCTGTTGCTTGTTTCAGAGACCACTCGTGAGGCAGTAAGATTGCCCGGCTGAGCTTGTCGGCTATCAAGTTGGTCGTCCCTGGAATGTGCATTGCATCCAGAAAGCACTGAGAAGAAATCGCACATTCCCAAACTCGCATGGCCTCTCGACAGAGTGGGTAAGATCTGGTACTGCACTGTTTGTTGATATACCAAACTACCGACATGTTGTCTGCTTGTATCGCAATAGTCCCTAGAGGAAAAAGGTCTTGAAGTGCTTGCAACGCCAGCAGCACCGCCCTCATCTCCAGAACATTGATATGCAGGTGAACCTCATGTTCTTCCCATGTGCCTTGGACAGTCCTGCCGAGATAAACCCCCCACCAGATCTGGGAGGCATCCGTGGTCACAGTGGCAACGGGTTGGGCAGGAACAAAGGGGGTGCCCATCCTCATCTGGTTGGGTGCTATCCACCAAAGGAGGTCCTCCTTGCGTGATTCCGTCAGCAGACTAGTGTGATTCAGCAGAAGATATTGGAAGGGCCATTGGGAAAACAGAAGCCACTGGAGAATTCTCATGTGCAACCTGTCTAATGGTACTAATAGGATGGTGGATGCCATAGTCCCGAGGAGCTGAAGAACCCACTTTACTTTGACCTTCTGCGACAGAAGAAAACGTTGAATTTGAAAGATTAAATTTTGTGCCCCTTTGGCAGGAAGAAGAGCCGTCATGTTCACTGTGTCTACCTCTGCGCCTATAAAATTCACAGATTGAGAGGGCAATAATGCAGATTTTTCCCAATTTATGGAGATCCCTAATTGAGCACAAAGTTGAATAGTGGCGTCCCTGTTTTGGAGAAGTAGATGCCTGGTGGGGGCGGTCAGGAGTCAGTTGTCCAAACACGGAAACAGCTGGAATCCCTGACGTCTCAGGTGAGCTGTCACTACTGCCATGCATTTGAACACCCTGGGGATGTGGTGAGACCAAAGGGCAGAGCAAAACTGATCGTGACTGGCTCCCAGCCGGAAGCGTAGATGGCTCCTGGACACCTTGTCCATTTTTATATGGTAGTAGGCATTCTGGAGAGCTATTAAGCACATCCAACAATCTTTCCCTAACAAAGGGAGTATCGACTGCAGTGTTACCAGCTGAAAGTTGTCCTTCCTCATGGATTCGTTTAATCTGCTGAGGTCCAATATTGGCCTCCAGTCTCCTGTTCGTTTTGGAACCTGGAGTAAGTTCCGGATCCTATCTGGTCTGCTGCGATGGATTGGATGACTCTTTTTAAGAGCAGCTTGTCGATCTCCACAGTTGCCTGATCCCCAAGATTGGGTGGTACATCTGGGATCTTCTTGGGAACAAACGGTGGAAGGGAAAAAAGGGAAAAGGGTATGATAGCCTCTGGTAACAACTCTTTGTACCCACTTGTCTTGGATTACACTTAGCCAGGCTTCTGGGTACAAAGAAATGTGACCCCCGACCGGCCCCAGAGAAACACAGTTGGGCCCCATATCAGGAACGCTGATAAGGCCATCCCCGAAAGGAATCACGACCTTGTTGGTATTGCAGACCGCCCCTGCCTCTAGGGCGACGTCTCCCATTTCCTCTTCCTCCTCTGCCTCTGAAGGAGGGTTCACCCTGTGTGTCCGGAAAGACCCTCTGGGACTTCTTGAACCACATTTTACCACCCCTTTGACCTTTAGGGTATTGTCTAGAGGGAACAGTACAATATACTCCCACAGCAGAGAGCATCTTTCCTTCTTGCTCACACCGAGTGAGTATGTCCTTCACCTTAGATCCAAACAATGAGGAGCCATCAAATGGGGATTGGTGAAAGTGGACTTGAACAGTTCCGCAAAATTACACAAGCGCATCCAGGAGTGATGCCTTAGGGCAACTCCTGAACCCGCTGCTCTACTTGCTCCATCAGCCGCATAAGAAATAAGCCTCATGGAGGAGTTAACTAGAGAGTTTAAGGTGGACAACTGAGCAGAAATCTTGTCAGAGACTCCCTCATACGATTGAAGAGTAAAAGTCGCTGAATTGAAGACACGCTTCCCATACCTGTCCATCTGTTGAGACTCCTTATTCGGTGGATGGACAGAAGTAGTCTCAGCAAGCTACTTATTGGCCGCCCCCACCACCATGGCATCTACGGGGGCACCTTTGGACAAAATTTCTTTATTTGGAGGGGCAGAAAGAAACTTGTTGGGTCTCCTAGGGGCTGGGTCCACGGCATCAGGAGTATCCCACACCTTACGACTAACTAAATCCATCAGTTCGTCAAAGGGTGCAGACACCCAAGAGGCAGAAGGTTGAGACCCGAAAGCCTTCAGGTACACCAATTCCTCATTAGAAGGGTTGACAGTGGGCCAGCCGCACCTCTGCTTAAGGATCTCCAGGATAAGCATGAAGGAGATATCAGAGGACGACTTGGGGGACCCTTCTGACTCCTCAAGGTCGGTCAGTGTCAGATGTCAAAGACTCATCCTGGGAGTCAAAATGCTTCCTCTTGCATGTTTTCTTCTTGGGGGCTCCTCAGAAGGGCATTCCGGGGAGGTCAAGGAAGAGTGGGGGCCACCAGCCAGTGGCTCCTGAGGCTGAGGGCTTCTGCTGTCTTCGGAGAGAGTAGGGGCTGAGACCGAAGTGGCTGCTCTAGGGGGGGAAGAGTGCTGGTACCCTTGGTGGCAACTGGTGACTTGGACAGCATGCTCATCATCTCGAATGCCTACCTCTCCAGCTCCGAGGGCCTCTCCTGCTCCAGGAGACTGAGGATGCCATCTGCGCCAGAGCTATTGGCTCCGAGATAGACGCAGGGTCCGAACTCACCCTAGCCGAAGCGCCGAGAGGAAGACTCTGAACCGAAGACAGATTCCAACCTTCCCTGTCAGCGCCGGAGAGCTTCAGCTCCTGGACACAATGGACGACACCAAAAGTGTCTGAGCAGAACTCAGCTCCGTGGCAACCACAAGTGGAGCTGGAGCAGAGGGTTCCACCAATGGCACCAAGCCCTCAGACTCAGACAAACAAGCTTGGCTCAGAGGAGGAATAACAATAGAGGGTATAACGGGTTCCACAGGCTCCGGAACTGACTGGGTCAGAGCCAACAATTTAGATAGAGCAGATGACTTCAGCAGTCTCAGGACCACCCTCTCCACATCGTCCGAAAGACTCCTGGAAGACCTGGAGGACATAGTCGGGGATCTTGATCTTGTATAACGGGTTCCACAGGCTCCGGAACCGACTGGGTCAGAGCCAACAATTTAGATAGAGCAGATGACTTCAGCAGTCTCAGGACCACCCTCTCCACATCGTCCGAAAGACTCCTGGAAGACCTGGAGGACAGTCGGGGATCTTGATCTTGGAGGAATAGCAGGTTCCATAAATTCAGTGGTCGGCTCCGACAAACTAGGATCTGACCCTGTCACCACAATGCTGCTCTCAGTCAGCTCCAAAGGCAGTGGAGCCAATGAGGCTGATTTTGCCACTTTAGGAGGCGGCTCCGAGACACCAGCCGGTGCCGGAGAAGGTCTTTTTGAAGACTTAGCAGATTTAGTGGACTTGGAAGAAGAGGAAGAGCTAGACAAGGCTTCCTCAAAGGAAGGCTTTAAAAGACCCTTTAGAATTAGCTTGTTCCTTCTCTACTGTAACACACTAGTGGAGAAGGCATGACAAAACAAGCAAGTCTCTTGCAAATCGATGGCCCCCAAGCAATAGACACATAGACCATGACCATCCGTCAATGACATTTTTTGGGAGCACCATGCATTTCTTGAAGCCAGAAGGCTTGTGCTCCTTAACCTCTTTAGACATAACACACAGATGAGAAGTAAAGGGGTGGACTAAGTCCTCTAACTTAAACGGGCCTAGCCCTGAAGGAGGAAGAAACACCACGGAGACTAGGTCCTCTAACTAAAACGGCCTAGTCCAGAAAGGAAAGGGACAGCTAGGTCTTCTAACTTAAACAGACCAACAAAAATCCACACAGACAGAAAACCCTTATTCTGCTAAAGATTAAAAGAGGAAGCTGAAACTGGAGTTTCGAACCATGAACTCTAGCTAGGTCTTCTAACAAACAGACCAGCAGTAACTCTCACACACAAAACCCTTATTCTGCTAAGGATTAACAGAGGAAGCTGAAACTGGAGTTTCGAACAAATTCCACCACTGCAAAGAATCAACACCAGCGGATAACTGCCAAAAAACAAACTGCTCTACAAAACTGTAGACTAGAAACGCTAGCGTTATCAAGCTATCCATACTAACAATAAGTTTAAAACTGGTACACAGGATACCACAAAGCACATTAACAGGCCCAAGGCCAACGCTTGCACCAAGGGGTGGAAAGGAGCTAATTACCTAAGAATTAGTAAATCTGCACTAACAAATAGTAATGCAACAACAATTGTACTACACTAATAACTGTGAACAAGATTTTAAGCAATATAAGCAAGAAAAAAGTTAATACTTAGCCAGAGCCAAGAGAAGCACAACCGAACTTGTCGACGCGGCAAATGAGATCTGGGGTTTGTACTGGTGCACTATGGAATACCTGTTTAGCCACGAGCCAACCAGAAGTCTTCGAGCTTATAAATCATCCAATTCGTAGCAGAGGATCGGCTCTGAACCCATACGTAAAAATGAAGGTGAGATTGGACTACACAACATTGTACAGTTATCCCCTTTGACAAAAACCATGTACCCATGAATTACCACATAAGTGGCAGTACACTAAACACCAAAAGCGTGATAAGGGACTTAGGGTCACAGGCGAACAGTGGTCTCACCTTCGATAACCACATCGCCACAACAGTCAGAAAAGCCTTCTATGTGAGACACCTCATCACTAAGGGAATTTCATCTAGAAAAAAGGAGGTCATTGTCCCACTGTAGTCATCCCTCATTAGACCCATTATAGAGTACAACACCCCGTTTGGTATGTACCTTACAAGACATCTGCAACAACTGGAAAGGCCACAGAAATACAGCACTACAAGAATCACAAGCCTAAAGCAGATGCCCTATGCTGACAGTCTACAAAACTCCAGCTATACTCTGTCGCATATCACCTACTCAGAGGCGATCTCTGCTTAACATACAAGGTCATGTCAAACCCAGCGCTGTTGGACATGCTAGACTTAAAGAAATCCCAATATCTCAGAGCCACATGCTCCAGGGATCTAAACCTTTTATCACAATGAACAAAACATGCTGGAGGGATAGGTTCCTAATCCAGAGACTCCCCACACTCTCGAAGAGACTGCCCATACATGTCAAGCAGAGCGCCTTCTTGGCCCTCTTCAAAAGGAACCTTGACGATTGGATGGGAGATAGGAAATTCACCCCGAGGATCAAGTCAGTCACCCTGCTAGACAGGGAGCAGGGAAGCAAATATTCTGGGAAGAAATAGCCAGGGAATTATTATGGCTAGGCTTGTATAGGCCCTAGGGCCGACAGCCTAGTACCAACCTATGAAACAGAGTACAGTTGTGTAAAATCGTACTGTAACAGATGTTTTTCTCTTCACTGTTGCAGTGTTCATAACTGAAGGGATCTCCTGCAAAGGACAGCGCAACATCCAAGCAGTACACCACATGTACACTAACCACGCAAGGCGTAGGGCATAAAGTTGATGTATGGATACACATACTTATAACTGAAAAATCCCCAGCAGGAACAGAATGCCCCTAGGGACAAGGAAGCACATTTGCATCCAGAAGGACAAAAGGAAGAAGAGCTCCTAGGCCAGGATGGCTAGAAAGAACAGGCTAGAACAGAAAGGGCAGGGGGGAAGGGAATGAATACTGTCAACAGTGAAGGAAAGGACATCTACTATTATGGTAAGATTTTACACAACTGGACTATGTCCTCCCATATCACTGTTTCAATATTCCTAACTGAAGCAAGAGTACAAAAGCTCAACAGGAAGGCTGGGAGTAGGATGGCACTGAACAGCCCTCCAGAAAACCATGCAGGAAAACCCTGGCAAAGCCAGCTCTAGCCATGGAAATAACATCCAATTTGTACTCCTTAGTGAAGTTATGAACAGAATGACATGTAGCAGCCTCAAGGATGAAACTGGTATCCAATCCCTTGAAAAAAAAGCACCACAGGAGGAAACAGCCCTAGTAGAATCAGCCTTTACTGACGAGGAGACATTTACCATGAAAAGAATAGCAAAAAGAGATGGCTTTAGAAATCCCTGAATAGACGGTTTGCTTACAAACAGCCAAACCCAAAGACCTGGAATGAAAGGACACAAAAAGCTGCTAATATCTGAGCTGTCTATGCAAATCCATGGTGTGAAGAACCCTCTCAGTGGCAGACTGTGGAGAAGGAAAAAAAAAAGGAAGGAAGATGAATAAACTGATAAAGGGACAACTTATGGGGCATAGAAAAAGGATTAGTAAGAAGAGACACTCTGTCTCTGAAAAAAACAAAAAGGGAGCAACAACCATTAGTGCCTGAAGCTCAGACACTCTTTCAGCTGAAGTGAGAGCCAAAAGGACAGTCTTCCAAGTACGATATCATAAGGAAGCTGAAGCAGTAAGCTAAAAATGAGCCTGAGTCAACTTTTCAACAACAAAACTGAGGTCCCAAGAAGGCAGAACTGCTTTCCTGGGAGGTCTGATATGAAGAACACCTTTTTGATCTCAAATCTAGAGGCCAAAGGTGGAGTCAAGGGCAGACAAACAGAAATTGCTGACAGGTGAGCTTTAATTGAATAATATGCCAACCCAACATGGACACAAATAAGTGAGAGCCACAGAAACCTCCAGTTAGGGGATCCTGGTTGAGATAGAGGCACCAGACAGAAAATGTTTTTCCATTTGGACAAATATGATTTCCTGGTAGCGAACTTCCTGGCCTCCTGCAGGACCTGTAGCACATCCACTGAAAAGAGTTGCCTAAAAGTGATCAAAACCCTATCACCCACGGTGTCAGTTGAAGAGTGGACAAGTGAGGATGGATAACAGATCCCTTTGTCTTGTCCACCCAGTGAAATAAGTTGTGATGTCTGCACCTGGTCAAGTGAGAAAGGTGGAACCAGTGCTGTCTGGGCCAAAAGGGAGTCACTAAAGATTTTGGGAGTCCTGCCTGATTCATGTGCAATACTCTCAGAAGCAAATGAAGGGGAGGGAAGGCATACAGAAACATCCCCTTCAAAGGAAAAGATAAGACATCAACTTTCCAAGTCAGAGGACTTGGGACTCTGGAACAGAATAAAGGAAGTTGTCTGTTGAGAGGGGAGGAAAAAAGATGTACCCAAGGAATGCCCTACTGGTGGACAATGTCCTGGAACACATCTATATGATGCATCCATTCGTGATCTTGTGTACCAGACCTGCTCAAAACGTCTGCCACTAGTCTGTGCTCCAAGGGAATACAAACTGCCTAAACAGTCACTTGATACTGCACAGCTAGATCCCAGACCTGAAGAGCTAATCTACAAGGAAGATAGGACATTGTATCCCCTGACTGTTGACATGCATCACTGTGATGTGGTCTGTGAAAATTTTGAGGGACCCCGGTTGAAATACTGATGTTGTCTGACTTGTGATGTAGAGGCCAGTAACCCTGAACCTTGAGAGAGACGAAGGAGCCCCCTCCCCCCATCCCCTGGCTGAGGTATCTGTAAAGTGCTCTGGAGTGAGGGCTGGTGCTTGGAAAGGAAACCATGGGTTGAGAGAGTGTGTGTGTGAGTGAGTTTATGAATCCACCACCAAAACTCAAGCTTGAGATAAGGGAGGAAGGGGACTGGGAAGCCTAGGGGGTGGCAATATTACAGCCATACTAACTTGAAGTGCCACTGTAGCTTTCGCATACTGAACCTGGCCAGAGGAAGCATGAAAATGGTAGAAGCCATGAACCCAACGACACTGAGAAAGTCCTGGCTGTTACTGACTCCAGATGAAGAGAAGACTGGAAAAAGGCAACAAGAAACGGGGCCTTGGGGACAGGGAGAGATGCCATCATGGGAATGGGCTGAATCCAGCAACCAAGAAAAACATGGTCCTGAAAAGGAGTCAGAGATGATTTCTGAAAGTTTATGGTGAACCCCAGACTCTGCAACAGGGAAATAGTAAAGTACAAAACTTGAAGTAGGGCTGGGGGGGGGGGGGGGGCTTGAATGATAAAATTGTTCAGATAAGGAAAGATCTGAACTCCTTTCACCCTGCTAAAGGCAATGACACGAGCTAGGCATTTGGAGAACAGTCTTAAGGCAGTGGAGAGGTTAAAGGGCAAAGCACAGAACTGAAATGCAAGGAAGAAACAGAGAAATGCTGGAACAAAGAAGAGCATAATCTCATGCCTTTATGAGTTAACACCTGGTGGGAGCAGTAAGGAGCCAGTCGTCGAGATAAAGAAGCTCAGAATCCTAGCAGTCTGAGATGAGCTGCTACTATTGCCATGCATTTTATTAACACCTTGGGGGCTGTGGTGAGACCAAAGGGCAGTGCCATGAACTGATGGTGACTTTTTCCCAGACAGAAGCCCAGGAATCTTCTGGACCACTTGTCCATTTTTATATGGTAATATGCATCCTGAAGATCTACTGAGCAGATCCAATAGTCTTTTTCCAAGAAAGGAAATATAGACTGAAGAGACACCATCTGGAATTTTGTTTGTTAAACTGATTTGTTCAACTGACTTGAGGTCCAAAACTGATCGCTAGACCCCTGTTTTCTCTGGCACAAAGAATCTTGAGTAAATTCCGGATCCTCTCTGGTCTGGTGGGACTGCTTGGGTGACTCTTGTCAAGCAGTTTTTGAATCTCTAAGACTACTGCCTCCCTGTGACTGGGTGGAATGTCCGGGATTCTTCTTGATCTTTTTGGTTTGTCTAAAAGGGGAATGTTATAACCTCTGTTTATCTTCTGCACCCATTTGTCCATTTTTATTTTAGCCAGGCAGATAGGGGATTGTCCCCTGACTGCCTCCAGAGGAAGGCAATTGGGCCTCCTTTCAAGAGCGCTGATGGGAGTTACCAGGGAAAGAGTCCCTGGAACTCTGTTTCTGTGGGGAATTTCTGCCTTTTGGATGGTGTCTTCCATTGCTGCTTCCCCCTCTGGCCTGGGAGAAGTCATTGCCACATGAGTCCTGGAAAGGCCCTTGGGTCTTTTTGAATCATAGCCTACCACTTCTCTAGTTCCTGGAATAGAGATGTTGAGGAGTGGAAAAGCATACATTCACAGCAGAGAAGGTCTTCACATCTGGCTAGAGTCTCTAACTTTGGGCCCAAACAGGGATGATCTTTCAAATGGAGCGTTGACGAAAAAAAGACTTAAATGGCTCCAGAAAATCACATAAGCACATCCAGCTGTGTCTTGTGATGGCTACTCCTGAACCCGCTGCACTAACTGTCCCTTCGGCAGCATAAGCAATTAACCTCATGGACAAAACTTGAAATAGATTCTAGGGTGGCGAGCTGAGTTGCAACTTTGTCTCTCAGGAGCAGTAGCTGAAGGGATATGAGACAATCTGAAAGCTCTTTAATCAGATCTCTCTGAAGTCTGGTAAAATGTGCCATATTGCTTAAGGACCTGGGAGAGGGTCGATGAAGCATACACGAGCTTCCCAAATCTATCCATTGTCCTAGACACCTTGTTAGGAGGATGGATAGTAGGACTTTTATCAGCAAGTTCCTTTTTGGTGGCTGCTGCTACCACTATGGCATCTACAGGAATACCTTTGGCCCAGTGTTGCTCATCTTTTGGGGCAGAGAGAATATGGTCAGGACTCGGACATCGGCTTGATACAGTCAGGTATCTTCTAAGCCTGCAGAGCAATCAGTTTAATAAGATCATCAGCGGGTGGAGAGATCCAAGAGGTAGAGGGCTGGGCATGAAAAGCCTCTAGGTATACTAATTCCTCTGAGGAAGGGTGGAGGGTAGTCCAGTCACCCCCTCTGTTTAAGAATTTCTAGGATGTCCCCAAAAGAAACATCTTGAGGGGGTGACTTCAGGGAACCTTCCCCTTCACTGAAATCAGTATCTTCAGTGAAGGACTCTTCAGGGGAGTCCAAGTGCAAGTGCATCCTCTTGCACTTTTTTCTTCAGTGGCACCTCTTTGGTGGGGTGCTCCGGAGAAGTATCCGAAGAAGACACAATCAGAATGGTTTGGTCCTCAGACTTTTGTGCCCTCTGTCCTGGGATAGAGACTGGGGAAGCTCTGGTTGAGGGGATGGCTGTGATGCTTGGTCCGACAAGGAAGGCAAAAACTGTTTGCCTGCAATGGACAAGGCCCTCTCCATAGCCTGAAAGGCAGGTCCCCACAATAGAGGAATGAGAGCTTGGAACCAAAATAGACTCCTTTAGAACAGAGGTCCCATCCTGCACCGAGGAGGCTGCCTCTGACATAGAAGCTAGGGTTGAGCTTACATATGCCAAAGCCCCGAGGGGCATGGAAGGCTCTGAAAGTATCTAAATCAAATCCTGCCCCCACAGAACAGACAACAAAGCCCCGACCCCAGGTGGTCTCCGGTTCAGACAAACTGAAGGAACTCCGGATAGCTATCGGTGTCAGAGAAGGTGCTCTGACTGTCACCGAAACAGTCAAAGCCAGGAAAGTCAGCACCAGGGGCTCTGAAATCTAAGCTAGAGTCAAAGGGTGAATAGGGAGGGGTTTGGAAGAAGGTAAGCTTCCAGAGCTAACAAGGCTAGGAACTGTGGAAGGCGGTAATCCCCTCCCAATCGGGCTGATCCACCAGTCTCATAGTATCAGACTCCGATATGCTCTTGGTGGACCGAACAGAAGCAGTCGGAGACCTTGGTAGCCATGCCTCCAAAAAAGGACTGCGGGCATGGTATGCAAAGGGATCCACTGATGGAGAATACGTTGTGCATGGTAAAATTTAAATTCAAGAGACTTTTGGTTACGAGTGGTGAGACGGTACTGAAGGTAGTGCTGTCTGCACAGATACTGGTACTGAGGATGATGGTACTGCAGTGGCTGGTGCCGATGGCACAGAGGAGTATCTTGGCCCATTGGTGTCGAGGAGGCTGCTGACACTGGGAGATTTAATTACTTTAGGAGGGGGCTCCGAGGAATGTGTCAGAACCAAGTGACTCTGCTTTTTAGGTTTTGAAGAGGATGAATTAGAGGAGGAAAGTACAGTTGTGTACACCTACCATAAATGTAGATGTTAGAGTGTCTTCACTGTTGCAGTCATAACTGTAGGGTGCTCCTGCCGGCAGGCAGCCCGAGGTCGGCCAGAATCCCAAAGTCTGGGTCCGGCGTCGGCTGTACAAGCTAGTACCCTGACGTCAGTACGCTTTGGTACATAGCCCTCAGCCGACGCCATCTTCTCCAGCCTTTCTAAGTCCCCAATAAAACAAAAATTAATCCAACAAGGAAACACAAATACACCACAAAAAAGGAAAAGGTAGAAAAAAGAGGGGATAGGAGGGGGGGAAACCCCAACTGCAACAGTGAAGACACTCGAACATCTACATTTATGGTAGGTGTACACAACTGTACTATGTTCTTCGTCTTTCACTGTTGCAGTCATAACTGTAGGGTGGAATCCCAAAGCAGTGTAAAAGGGGAGGAGGCTTTAGATAGAAGAAGGGGAGGCAAGAATACCCTGCAAAACAGCAGAGGCAAAGCCTGCCCTGGTCTTAGAAAACAGAGGGAGATTGTAGTGCTTGGAAAAAGTATGCACAGAACTCCAAGTGGCAGCTTCCAAGATATCCTTGGTAGGGACTCCTCTGAGGAAAGCTGTAGAAGTGGCAGCTGCTCTAGTAGAATGACTTCTAATGGTACCTGGAAACTGTTTCCCATGATGAGTGTAACAAAATCGGATTCCATAAGCAATCCATTTGGAAATAGTTTGTTTAGAAATAGGCTTTCCAAGAGAACTGGAGGCAAAAGAAACAAACAATTGATTAGACTGTCTGAACTCTTTAGTCTTGTCCAGGTAAAATCATAATTGTCTGTGCACATCTAATGAATGCAAAATCCTTTCCCCTTTATTTTGAGGATTTGGAAAGAAAGTAGGAAGGTGAATTGTCTGATTTAAAGCCACTTTTGAAATCAACTTAGGCATGAAAGTAGGATTGGTCCTCAAGGATACTCTGTCCTGATGGAAAATAAGGTATGGTTCCACAGCCATGAGAGCTTGCAACTCTGAGACCCTTCTGGCAGAGGTCAATGCTAATAAAAGGACAGTCTTCCAAGATAAAAACTTAATATCTGAAGATGCAGCAGGCTCAAAAGGAGGCAAAGTAAGTTTTTCTAAAACATAATTAAGATCCCAGGCAGGGACAGGAGGGGTCCTGGGAGGCCGCAAATTTTTAGCCCCTCTCAAGAATTGCTTCACCAAAGGATAAGAAAAAACAGGAGGATCAGAACTGAAATGAGCAGAAATAGCAGAAGCATGAATCTTAATGGAAGAAAAGGAAAGTCCTTTAGATAAAAGTTCCGAAAGGTAAAGCAAAATAGAAAAGAGATCAGGAACCAGAGGATCCGAGCCTCGGTCCTGCATCCAAATACAAAACCTCTTCCATTTAGAGGCATAGGATTTCCTAGTGCTAGGCCGTCTAGCTTCCAGAAGAACATCCAAAACTTGTTTGGGAAGACTAGAGGAAATCAAATTCCTTTGAAGAGCCAAGCTGCCAGGCAAAGGGTCTGACCCTGATGCTGGGACAGAAGCAAAGGGTTCAGAGGGAGAATCCAAGAAGGCCCCAAGAACAGGTGTTTTAAAGTTGGATACCAAAACTGTCAAGGCCAATTTGGAGCAATCAAGATGAGGAACTTGGGCTTGTCCTGTTTTATCTTCAGTAATACCCGAGGTAGTAGAGGAAGAGGAGGGAAGGCATATCCTGAAAGGCTTCTCCAGCTGAAGGACAGGGCATCCACTCTCCAAGCTGTTTTGTGGAAGGACCTGGTGCAAAAGCGAGGCAGCTGATGATTGAGATGGGATGCAAACAGATCTATCTGGGGACATCCCCAAACTGCAGTAATCCTGTTGAATAAGTTGGTGTCTAGCATCCATTCGTGAGGATCTGAAATGTTTCTGCTCAGGCTGTCTGCTAAGAGATTCTGTTCCCCTGGAATGAATTGAGCCTGGAGATGTAGATTCAAATTTAGAGCTGTGTCCCATAAAGCCATAGCTAGTCTGCAAAGGGGTACGAATGAGAACCCCCTGCTTGTTGATTTACCACATGACCGTGGTGTTGTCTGTCTTGAATTAGCAGAGGCCCTGGTTGCAAAAGGTTCTTGAAGGCTAGAAGGGCATTTTGAACTGCCAACATTTCCTTCAGATTGATGTGCCAGTGAAGATGGTCCTTTGTCCAGGTTCCCTGCTGGCAATTGTCTAGAAAGTGTGCTCCCCAAGCATAATCCGTGGTTAGGATTTGAGTAGGTTGAGGTAGACGAAAAGGCTTTCCTTCGTTTAAAGTGCATACTCTGGACCACCAGAGGAACTCCCTCTGAAGGCAGGGGATCAGAGGAATCAGAATATCCAGATCGTGGTAATGCTGTGACCATACACTTTTCAGATACCATTGAAGCTTTCTCATATGAAGCCTTGCGTTTGGAATCAACAGAATGCAGGAAGCCATGTAGCCCAGATCCTGCAGGAATTTCCTTGCAGTGAGCTGAGATAGAGTTGCCAAGGTGCTGAAAGTAGAAGCCAGCTGAGTTTGTTTTTCTGCAGTGAGGAAGGCCCTTTGTAAGGTTGTATTTAAGAGGGCTCCCAAGAATACCATTTGTTGAGAAGGGATCAAATGTGACTTTTTTGTGTTCACTGAGAATCCCAGTAGGAGGAGAAGACGTTGAACAAAGTCCAGATGTTGAAGTAGAAGATCTTTGCTGTCTGCCTGAATAAGGCAGTCGTCCAAATAGGGGTAAATCTGGATCCCCTGAAGTCTGCAGTAAGCCACTACTGGTGCCAGGCACTTGGTAAAGACTCTGGGCGCAATAGATAAACCAAAGGGCAGTACAGAGAATTGAAAGTGCCTCGAACCTGCCTTGAACCTGAGGAATTTCCTGCGTTCCAGCCTGATGGGAATGGCTTCCTTTAAGTCCAATGTCACCATCCAGGCGTCCTGAGAGAGCATTGGAATTAGTTGCTGCAGAGTAAGCATCTTGAATTTTGGAATTTCCAAAAAGGTGTTTAACACAGAAAGGTCCAGAATAGGTCTCCATGAGTTTTGTTTTCTTGGAACCAGAAACAGTCTTGAATAAAAACCTTTTCCCATCTCCGAGAGTGGAACAGGCTCTATGGCTCTCATGGCCAGAAGAGCATCCACTTGATTTAAGGCCTCTGACCATTGATGTTTTGGCAGATCCGGCCAACCGTGAGCCCTTGGCAAAGTGTGAAAGTGGAATTTGTAACCCTTTAAAATCACGTCCAATACCCATCTGTCCTGGGTAATATGAGTCCAATTTCTGTAAAAGAGACAGTTTTCCTCCGAGAGGGGCATCCAGGTGAAGGGGTCCCATAGCCCAACCGAGAGAGTCATTGAGTTTGCTTTCTTTGAGATTGGGATCTGTCTTCTCCCCTTCTAGGTGAAGAAGCAGTCCACTGTCTAGATCTGTAAGAGGCCTGACCTTGACCACGACCTCTGGAGCGTCTATATCTTCCCCTTTGAGGCCTGTCAGACGTGGGAAAGGACCAATTTTTAGAGGACCAATTCCTGGAAAATCTAGGAGGCTGAACTTGCAAGAAATCTTTTACAGTCTGCATAGACTTTGCCTTTTCTTCCATCTTTTTAATAACTTCCTCAGCCTTGGATCCAAAAATAACATCATGTTGAACAGGGGCATCTAATAACTTAGCCTTAACCTGTTCAGGTAAACTTTGTTCACGAAGCCAGGCATGTCTCCTGATAACAGTACCAGAGGCTGCAGCCCTGCAAGAAGCATCCAAAGCATCAAAACCACAATGTAAACTATGTTTGTTCACTTGTTCAGTAGCATGCAAGACATCCTGAAGTTCCTTATCCTCTGCACATGCAGGAAGGGAAGCAAGCTTTTGCTTTAAAACAGACAAAAGAAATTGCTGATACTTAAACATATGAAACTGGCAATTTAAAGCCCTTACAGACAGGGTAGCAGAAGTATATACCTTTTTCCCCACCTGTCTAAAGCACGAGAATCCTTCTCAGAGGGAATAGGATTTTTAGAAGTAGCAACCTTAGCAGCCTTAGAGCCCTGAGAAATAGTTTCAGGATCCCCAGAAGGGTTTTTAAATAAGAATAAATGAGAGTCAGGAACCCTATAAAATCTATCAGGCTTAGAAGGAGCAGGAGGCATGGAATCAGGATTCAAATTAGCCTCAGAAAAAGCATCATCTACAATGTCCAAAACAGGAGGGATAGCTAAAGGCCTATGCTGAGGAAGAAGAAGAAATTCCCTAAGCCTCTTCTTGGAAGCAGAATACTCCTGTCCTTCCCAATGAAAATGTTCCCTCATCTCATGCAAGGTTTCCCCAAAAGAGAAATCCTCAGGCGGAGAGGCCGAGGGTAAAGAGTCCTCAGCATCCGAATCCTCATAAGGAGGAAAGGAATAGTCCTGATCTGAGGAAGAAACAGAAGATACAGAAGCCTGGTCAGAGGAATCCAGAGTAACATCCTGTCGAGGCCTTTTCTCAGGAGGGGGGTGAGAACCCCTAATCATTGTAAGCAAATCTTCAGCCATCTTTAATAATTGCTTCTGTGTCCTGGGAGTAGATTGAGAAGCAGCTTGAGCTTGACTTTAGACTTAACAGGAGTCTTTGTCTTTGCCTTTGCCTTTGAAATAGTGATGTGAGTAGGCCTGAAAACCCCCTCAGGAGCCGGTACCTGCACAGCGGTTCCGGACCCATCTGAAGGAGCGACGTCCGAAGGTCCTGCAGCAGTTAAAATAGTGGGCCTTGATGGCTCCCCATGGGAGTCCGTATCGACCATCGGTTCAGAAGTGGCGGACGACAGGAGCTGCAAAAGCGCCTCACTGACGACAGCCGAACCGGACGATGGCTCCAGCTGCAACGAGTCCTGTTTGGACCTCGGAGGCCTGTCTTTGTCTTTGCGCTTCTTTTGAATTCCGGTAGTGTCTGACGACATTCTATAATTGAAGCGTCTGCCAAAATAATTTAAAGCCCAATCGTACCTGCGCTTGATAGTACGAGAGTTGAACCTGGCACAGAACCGACAACAAGAAACGTCGTGGTCAGGGCCTAAGCAAGGTAGACAGTAAGAGTGGAAATCTTTATGAGGTATTTGTTTCCCACACGTTATACAATTAACTTTTTCTGACATCGGAGGAACAAGAAAAAGATTCCCCAACGGGGTACTTAGCTTTGAGAAGAGAAGTATGAACTTCGGACCGACAACAACAAAATACACTGTTCGAAAATCGCCAACCAACGACTTGCGAGCTGCTTTCCACCGCACGGCAAGAAAGACTGGAGAAGATGGCGTCGGCTGAGGGCTATGTACCAAAGCGTACTGACGTCAGGGTACTAGCTTGTACAGCCGACGCCGGACCCAGACTTTGGGATTCTGGCCGACCTCGGGCTGCCTGCCGGCAGGAGCACCCTACAGTTATGACTGCAACAGTGAAACACGAAGAACATCTTGCTTCATTCTGCAGACCAGATAGGGCCTCTGAAATTAGATTTAAGCAGGCCTTTTAAGATCAGCTTGCTTTTGTGATCTATCAGCGTTCTGGAACCAAACCCTTGACAGACTGCATAATCTTCCTTCAGATGGACCACTCCGAGACAATAAACACAATGAGTGTGTCCAGCTGAATTAGGCATCTTTGTCACATTTTTGGCATCTTTTAAAGCCGGAGGTACCTTTAAAGGGTTTGTCTGCCATACTATAAGAAACCAAGTTCTATCACCTTCATTAGCTCAAGTTTGGCAACCTAAAGATAATAGTCATTCGCATGTTAGCAGTAATTCTCAGCATGTTTTTGCTTCTTGTGAAGGACAGCAGCCTTCACTAATTAATATCTCAAACTTTGTACCTGAGCTGTCAGGCTCTAGTATGGATATACAGGCTACCCGTCCCGAGGTTCCCGTGATTAGGAGGAGTGAGAGACTTCAAAATGACCCTTGTGTTTGTTGTAATAACAATAACAGACAGCAGTCTAATGCCAACACAGCTGAAAACCAGTTTTTTCTGCAAGAGAACTACTCGGGCACCAAGCCGAAACAACAGAGGAACCAGTTCAACAAGACCAAGTTAAAACCAACCAGGAACTTCAAGTAATGTGTTTGTGAAGATTCTCTGGTTGAGGTAGTGATTCCTCTTACAGAGTTTTCTTCCCGTGTTCAATGTATGCCAGCCCTTGTGCCTCAATGTTTAAGTGCAAACAATGTTTCTAATATGTTGGGTAGTGAATTTGAATTGCAACATATTAGGTCAGGTCTACATGTTACTGTCAACAAAGATAAAGATTTCAAGGTATATCATTTTTCTTCTTGCCCAATTTCTACTGAATTGCTGAATTTTTTTGGCAAAGGGACATGCGTATGTCCCCCAACACCAAATGGATTTAACCAAAACAATTATTGAGTTAAAATCTTTCACCAGGAAATTGAATTTTCAGATCCTTTTTGGGAATAGTGTAAATTCGGAAGTAGTACAATTGTATCGCACTTCTAGTACATTTAACCCCCCCACTACACCCAGTATTACAAACATTTGAAACCCTGTGTGAATTAGATTTTAGACACATGGTAAAACAAAGGTTAACTAATAAGAGTAGGCAAGTGATTGATAGTGATGAACGTAATCTTATTAGATTCATTAATTCACAAGAAATTCGGGTATGTAAACCCGATAAAGGAGGGGGTTTAGTAATGTTTGATGCAATTGACTACACTGACCGAATGCATCAGTTACTTAGTAATGAAGCATACCAGATAAGCTCCAGGGCTGAAGTAAATAAAGCATATAGTTTAGTTAAGTCTTGTATTAACGATCTATTCATTGAGGGCCGTATTGATCAAGTTTTATTGAATTATATGATTACACTATTTCCAGTGTACCCACATTTATTCGGTATTCCCAAAATCCACAAGGACCTCATAAATCAAACTATGAGGCCACTTGTGGATAGTCGTGGCTCACCGACTTATGCATGTGCTAAGGTCATAGACTCTGTTACAGAAATATGTGTCCCTGGAAGAACAAATATGTAAGGACTCTTGGTCATTTTTGGCCAAAATCAATTGAGTTTGAACCTAGTTATAATTTCTTAACAATTGATGTCAAGGACCTATACATATGCATTCCACATCAAGTTGGGATCGAGTGGGGGGCTCATATGATGTTGAAACATAATGCCCCACGCCAAGACATTTCGTTGGTGATGGAGTTGTTGGATTTGGTCCTCTCTAACAATTTTTTCACTTTTAACCAACAATTTTACTTGCAAAAAGTAGGGTTAGCTACGGTATCCCCATGTTGGGCAAGTGTAGCTAACCTAGTCATGGTGTATTGGGAATCTGAGTTTGTATTTAAAAGTGTTACTAATGCTGAGTGTGTAGCTTATTATACAAGATACCTTGATGACATTTTTATTTTACTAAAAGGTGATGAACTGGTAGCAAGTTTGTTGTTGAATAGTTTTAATAGTTCAACTGAATTTTTACAGTTTACGTCAAACTTTAATTCTGAAGCTATTTCTTACTTAGATATTTGGCTTACCAAAAACAGGGTTTTGAATTGCTACACGGCAAAAATATTCAGGAAAAACACTTACTCGAATATGTTTCTACATTTTTCCAGTTGCCACCCTTTTTACCAGAAAAGGGCGGTTATTAACGGCCAACTAGTTAGAGCCGCACGGATTTCTACCCAAGATGAGGACTTCCAGGAGGAATGTGTTTTCCTGAAAACAGCATTCTTACATAGAGGGTATCCTGAATCCTTGTTGGATGCATTGATAGTGGAAATGAAAATAAAAATAGCTAATCATTTGTTTGAGCCAATTTTAGCTGGGAATAAACCGGCCTTAGAAGGTCCACTAACCACTGACCTTGTTCAAGTACCCAAGCATAATAATGATTTGTTTTATAGAAATGAACATTTAAGTCGTATTAGTTTTAACTACATTTAGTTTGCAAAGTAGTTCTTGTGTTAACATTATCAAGAAAAACTGGGAGTTGTTCAGATGCAACCAGGTTGTATTGAGTAAACTTGGTGAATCCCCAAACGTAGTGTTTAAACGAGGAAGAAATTTGAAAGAATTGTTAGAAACAGACTCCTAAACCTGTTAAAATGTCAGGTATGTTTAAATGAGAGTCATGTAATTTTTGTAAATATGTGGATGTGACCAGTTTTTTTTTTTACAGTTAATGGTTATAAACATACCTTACATGGTAAATTTAATTGTAATTCAAGTTCGATTGTTTATTTAGCAAAGTGTATGGGTTGCCCTGCATTCTATGTGGGGAAAACTGAGCATAGACTCCGTGATAGGATGTATGAGCATCTCTACGCTACAAGTCGCAACAAACTAGACAACGCACTTGCTAAGCATGTTTCTGTTTTTAGCAACCATCATTTCAAATTCTTAAGTCACTGAAAGTATCAAACATGATTTTCGAGGTGGCCCGTTTGCTTTCAGACTAGAAGAATTAGAACTGAAATGGCAAATAAAACTGGATGCATGTAATGTACCTGGATTAAATGAAGCATGTTCAATTAGCAGTATCCTTAAACTTAGGAGTTTACAGAGGTAACTTTGAAGTTAGGGTATAACTGGGCTTGTTAGATTTATTTATTGTTAAATGTACAAGTACAGGTAGATGTACACAATGTAAATTAATGTGTAATTTGTTTTTTTTTTTTTTTTAGATTGAGGCATAATGTTTTTATCACCATGACAGAGTTAGAGTATATATTTTTTGAATTCTTGTATTTTTAACTAGTGTTTATTTATTGCATTTATTTGTGAGTTAGGGGTGCATACATTTGACCTGTTTGAACGGGTATTTGATTGTATTTACTAATTTGTTAATTGATTAATCATCCCGCTTTTTTGGTGTTTATAATATTTAAACGAGGTTTTATATGGTATTGTATTTCTGATGAAGTCTGCTAGGAAGCAGACGAAAAGCGCTTTAAATTAAACTTGTGTGTGGATGCATATAGTCGCCTGGGCCGATTTGTTTACTCAAGTTTCTTGGTGTTATTTCACAATAAGAAACCAAGTTCACCGTACACACACACTGCTGAGGAAAGTTTTTTTTTTTTTTTGCACATCACAGAGAGGAAAAAGGGGGGAAAGGAAACTACCAACAATGGTATTAAGAATTACCCAAAGGTAAAAGGGAAGCACCAATGATGGTACTTGAGTCTACCAAACGGTAAAAAGGGGAGAGAAAACACACTCATGCACACATGAAAGACTACCTAGATGAGGAGCAGACAGAAATTAAGGATAGATATTGAAGATACGATATGGAAAAAAACAAACACAGTTTGAAGAAACAAACGCTCGAGAGATTGGATAGAATTCCTGGCACTACGAAGTGGCAAACGAGATCAGGGGTAATTTGGTAAGAAGCATTGTGGGTAGAGCTTAGCTCAAGAGGTTTTGGAAGGGACTAGCTGGAATAATGGCAGAGTTGGTTCCGAGGCTCGGAACAGAGCCCACAGTCAAGGATTATATGAAGTTTGACAACATTGGATCAACTGTTTTTAGACAGGACAGTTGCTTACATTGGTTGGTAGGTTTGAATGATGTTAATTCTAGTGAAGCGATTCTTAAATAAATACATTAGCTAGCTGTCCCATCATGTAATATTTTAACTTCCTCTATTACAGGACCTACACTATTTTATCTCTGTTAACATAAAATTATTTTTCTTTACTGTTTCTTATTTCACCTCAGTGGGTTCTCATGATTTGCCTTCACTGATCTGAGACACCTCTTCAAAGATAGCTTTCCTTGCTTAGGAAGAGTTAAATTTCTTCCGGAAATAAAACTTTTGTCTTTCAGACTAAATACATTATCCCAAAGGTGGGCTAATATGACTGTGTTTAATCTCACTAACTGTTTTGCCATTATCACCAACTTGTAAACATATGGACAAAAAGATCCCACCCTCTCAGGGCATTATCATTAAATGAACTGTAAGAAAGTACAGTTGTGTACACTTACCATAAATGTAGAGGTTCGAGTGTATTCACTGTTGCAGTCATTACATTTGGGTAATCTGCTGGCATGTTGCCCTCAGTCGGCCTGATTAACAAAGTCTTGGGTCCTGCGTCAGTTGCTGTCCCTTCTTCCATGACGTCAGGGGTAGAAAACATGCAGCAGACGCCATTACATCATTTTTTTTGCCCCAGATGTCAGGTGCCCCCCAAATGGGGAGCAAACCACACACACATAGATATATATATATATATATATATATATATATATATAGGGGGCTGGAGGGAAGGTAACCAACAGTGAATACACTCGAACATCTACATTTATGGCAAGTGTACACAACTGTACTATGTTCATCATGTTTCACTGCTGCAGTCATTACATTTGGGTAGATTCCCAAAGCTAAGGTTGGGAGGATGGATTTATACAGCATTAGGAACAGCTATAAGGCCCTGCAAAACAGCAGTGGCAAAGCCAGCTCTGGATTTAGAGAAGATTGGTAAGTGATAATGCTTGGTGAAAGTATGAACTGAACTCCAGGTAGCAGCTTCTAGAATATCCCTTGTAGGAACACCTCTGAGAAAGGCTGCTGAAGTAGATGCAGCCCTGGTGGAATGAGATCTGATCCCCTGGGGGATAGGTTTTCCATGGTGCTTATAACAGAAATGAATAAAAAGGCTTATCCATTTAGAAATAGTCTGCTTTGAAATAGCCTTCCCCTCTGCCCCTGCAGCAAATGCCACCAGCAGTTATTCAGATTTTCTTTGAGAGTTAGTCTTGTCCAAGTAGAATCTTAAGTTGTGTGTGTACATCCAATGAATGCAGAATCCACTCTCCCTTGTTCTGTGGATTGGGAAAGAAAGTTGGCAAATGAATGGACTGATTAATAGCCACACTGGATACCACACCTTGGGCATGAATGATGGATTGGTCCTGAGTGACACCCTGTCCGCATGAAAGATGATGAAAGGTTCCATTGCAATAAGGGTCTGCAATTCAGATATTCTTCTAGCTGAAGTGATTGCTAAAAGGAAGGCCGTTTTTCCAGGAAAGAAATTTTAAATCTGCAGCTGGCTCGAAAGGAGGTAGAGAGAGTTTCTCCAATACAAAGTTAAAGTCCCAGGCAGGGGTTGGAGCTCTCCTGGGTGGTCTCAAGTTTTTGGCCCCTCTGAGATACTGCTTTAGAAGAGGATGAGAGAAGGGGGGGTCTGTGTTATAATGAGCTGAAATGGCTGAGGCATGGATTTTTATGGAAGAAAAAGACAGGCCCTTGTGAAGCATCTCAGTTAAGTATTGCAAAATCTGAGGTAAATTGGGCACTGCTGTGCTCATCCCTTGAGATTGATTCCAGACACAGAATCTTTTCCATTTGTCAGCATAAGATTTTCTAGTACTAGGTCTTCTCGCCTCCAAAATGACATCCATCACAGGTTTGCTGAGGGATGCTAAGGGGGAATTTAAATGATTAGCCAAGCTGTAAGATTCAATGTTTGGCAGCGGAGGGTGCAGAATTTGGTTCTCCTGCTGAGACAGTAAGGAAGGTGTCTGAGGCAGGTGCCATGGAGAAATGTGTGAGACACTGCGCAGGAGTGGGTACCAGTGTTGGCGAGGCAAGTCCAGAGCAATCAAAATAATTTTTGGTTTGTCCTGTTCGACTTTTAGTAGAACTTTTGAGAGCAAAGGCAGAGGGGGAAAGGCATAGACTGATTGGATGCCTAGGTTTTTCCAGCTGAAGGACAGGGCATCCACTTTCCAGGCTTGTGATGACTTCTGCAAAATTTGCCCAAATGGTAGTTCTGGGGTGAGGCAAAAAGATCTATGTCTGGGCTCCCCCATTTGTGTGTCAACATGTTGAAAATCTGTGGTTCCAGTTTCCATTCATGAGGGTCCATGAGATTTCTGCTTAGTTCGTCTGCCAGAACATTCTGCTTTCCTGGTAGGAATTGAGCTTGTAATTGTACTTGGTAGCTCAAGGCCGTCTTCCACAATGCCATGGCTAGTCTGCAGAGGGGGTAGGAATGTGTACCTCCCTGCTTGTTTATGTACCACATAACCGTGGTGTTGTCCGCCTTTATCAGTAACTGTCCTGGATGAAGTTAGTCCTTGAAGGCTGTCAGTGCATTCTGTACAGCTAGCATTTCTTTTTGATTGATATGTAGGTGCATTTGTTTTGGGCTCGATTTGCCCTGTATGCACTTCCCTGCCAGATGAGCCCACCATGCATAGTCCGATGCGTCTGTAGTTCGGGTTTGGGCGGCAGGGGGTGGTGTGAATGGCAATCCCTTGTTTTGGTGGCAGGCCTCTGCCCACCATAGGAATTCTAGGCGCAGGCAAGGTATGATAGGAATTATTGTTTTCAGACTGTGACAATGTTGACTCCATAAACTTTTTAAGTACCACCGAAGTTTCCTCATATGCAGTCTTGCATATGGAATTAGAAGAATGCAACAGGCCATGAACCCTAGGGCTTGCAGTATTTGCCCTGCAGATAGCAGGGTCTTTGTGGCCACTTGTTTGAAGTAAGTCACCAAATTAATTTGCTTTTCTGGCGTAAGGTAAGCCATCTGGCCAGCTGTATTCAAGCTTGCACCCAGGAATGTAATCTTTTGAGAGGGTACCAGTTGAGATTTCTTTTTGTTTATGGTGTACCCTAGACAGGTTAGAACTCTTTTTACAAATGCCAGAAGTTTTAGAAGAATGGCCTGGTTTTCTGTCTGAATTAGACAATCGTCCAGGTAAGGATATACTTGAATTTTTCTTTGCCTGCAAAATGCAATTATTGGAGCCAGGCACTTTGTGAATACCCTGGGCACAGTAGACAAGCCAAAGGGCAGTGCAGAGAACTGATAATGCATGCAGCCTGCTTTGACGCGTAGGAATCTTCTGCAAGATTCCATTATTGGGATATGCAGGTAAGCCTCTTTTAAGTAGAGAGTTGCCAACCATGCATCCTTGCCTAGCATAGGAAGTAACTGGTGAAGAGTCAGCATCTTGAATTTTGGAATGTCCAGGAAGGTGAGTAGACAAGTCCAGAATTTGACACCATGATTTGTCTTTTCTGGGTACCAGGAAAAGTCTGGAATAAAAACCTTGTCTCTTTTCCTCTTCTGGTACTAGTTGAATAGCCCCCATGTTTAGGAGGGAAAGTACTTGTTTCTGAGCCTCTGCCCACTGATTTGGGGGCAGGTCTGGCCACCCGTTTGGAGTTGGCAGCATGTGGAAATAAAATCTGTATCCCTGGGACACTATATTTAAAACCCATTTGTCCTGGGTTATAAGTTGCCAGTTTCTTGAATAGAGAGCCAGTTTTCCCCCCAAAGGGCAGCTAAGAGATAAGTGCTTGGTAATTTCAGAGAGAAGTCATTGAGACTGTTTACCATAGGGTGGTGCCTTGTTATTTCCAGATTTGGAAGTGGAAGCACCCCATTGCTTAGTTTTGAAAGTCCCTTGGAACTGAAACCTGGTGCTTTTGGAATGTCTGGGTTTGACCGTAGTGGCTCTGGAGGGAGCTGGAAAGGACCAGTTCTTAGTAGGCCAATGCCTACTAAATCTAGGAGGTTGCACTTGTAAAAAATCTTTCACAGTTTGCATAGATTTAGCTTTATCTTCCATCTTTTTTAGAACTTCTTCAGCCTTATTGCCAAACAGGCGGTCCTGCTGTAAAGAGAGCATCCAAAAGTTTTGCTTTAACATGATCAGGCAGAGATTGCTCCTTAAGCCAAGCATGCCTTCTAAGTACAGAACCAGTAACAGCAGCCCTACAAGAAGCCTCTAAAGAATCAAAACCACATTGCAAAGTATGTTTGTCAACTTGTTCAGCTGAATGCAATAAATCCTGCAAATCTTTATTCTCCACACAGTCAGAAATCAACATCATTTTCTGTTTAAGCAGTCCCATGATATGCTGTTGATATTTTAGCATATGAAATTGACAGTTTAAAGCCCTGACTGCTAAGGTTACAGAAGTATAAACCTTTTTACCCCATCTATCCAGCACCCTGGAATCTCTATCAGAAGGGGTAGGATTTTTTGCAGTAGAAGCCTTAATGCCCTTGGGCCCCTGAGAAATGGTTTCAGGGTCCGCAACAGGATTTTTGAAAATAAATTTGTGGGGCTCAGGAACCCTGTAGTACCTGTCTGGTTTGCTAGGGGCTGGAGGTAAGAAATGAGGGGCCATACTGGACTCCGAAAACACATCAACAATATATAGTACAGTAGGTATAGCCAAAGGCCTATGCTGAGGAAGAAGGAAATCCCTAAGCCTTTTTTTGGATTCAGAAAAATCCTGACTTTCCCAGTGGAAATGCTCCCTTATGGTATGTAAAGTTTCCCCAAAAGAGAAATCCTCAGGCGGAGAAGCAGAGGGAATGGAATCCTCTGCATCAGGGTCCTCATAAGTAGGTATGGACAAATCCAGATCATTAGAAGAGTCAGAAGAAACAGAGTCCTGTTCAGAAGATTCATAGTCACATTCAATCCTAGACCTCTTGGGGGAGGTTTGACGACCACTGATTAGAGTAATTAAATCTTCAGCCATTTTGATCATTTGTTTTTAGGCATAGGGGCCTAAACATGTGGCCTGGGCGTCAGTTTTTTAGACATAGATCGAGATTTAGGCTTTAGCACTGAAGTTGGATTCAGTTTAATATGCAAGTCTGTAGGCCTGAATACACCCTCAGAAGCCGGTGCCTGCTCAGTAGCTCCGGACCCATCCAAGGTAGAGACATCCGTGGGTTTCATATGTGAAGTATCTCGCAGCATACCGGACTCTGAATGGGTCTCAGTAGAGTCCCGCGAATCAGAAGTAGCGGGTATCAGGGGCTGCAAAGCGCCTCACTGAGTACCGGCAAACTAGCGACTGGCTTAGAAGCGTCATCGGCAGTTTTGGACCTCAATGACCTGTCTTTTTCTTTGCGTTTTTTCGGTATTCCGGTAGTCGGATGGCTAACCGACATCATTTCTGGATAATTAAACAGAGAACAGAAATATTTTGAAGCAGAAATATACCGACGACTGATCGTGCACTGAGTAAATAAAGCACAGAACAGACAGCAAGGTACGTCGTGGTCAGGGCCTAGGCAAGGAATACAGTACAAATGAAAATCCTTATGAGGTATTTGCTTCCCACAAGTAATACAATTATTAGCTTTTACTGACATCGGTAAGGAGCAAGAAAAAGTTTCCCCACCGGGGTACTTAGCTTTCAGTTGAAGACTTCAGTTCTGAAACTCGAAAACGAAAATTTCAGGAGTCGGCCAACCGGCACTTGTGAACTGCTTCTACTTCGGGCACCGCGCAGCAAGAAAGACTGATGTAATGGTGTCGGCTGCATGTTTTATACCCCTGACGTCATGGAAGAAAGGACAGCAACCGACACAGGACCCAAGACTTTATCAGGCCAACTGAGGGCAACCTGCCAGCAGATTACCCAAATGTAATGACTGCAACAGTGAAACACGAACATCAGCTCATGATTTATTAGCTTTCTTCTATTACACATTATCATAGTCCTGACTGGCTTGATCTTAATATGATGTGTTGAAAAATGACAAGCCAAGTGATCTATCTCTCCTGAGGAGTTCAACGTTTGAATTTTTTAAAATATTTTATGAGGGATTTTTCTTTTAATAATAGGCCTAAGATATTACTTATCCTGGTTGGAAAAATCAGTATGTTGAGTACATTTTTCATAACTAGCAAGTCATACAATTCCTCATCAGTTGCTGTCGTAAACGTTTCACATGACCAGTTACTGTGGGGGAAACTGAAGTCCCAAGTATAAGATTTTCCAAATGAACACGTTTTACCAAACATTTAACAATTCCAAATGATACAATAATGCAAATTCTGGACTTTAATACCAGGCCACAAGACTTCAGTTACAACCCTTTGGAGACCCTGTAAGTCCCAGCATAAACACTTTCTTAGATTGGGTAAGTGTTACTAACCCTGACCACAAATAATCAGCTGCAAAGAAAGCTCCATTCCAACAGCCTGCTCTCAAACATCCATATTTCTTATGGCAGAGTGATGCTATCCACTCACATTGCCAATATTCAATTATAGCGGACATGGAAAATTTAAATTCACATGATCTTGCAATAAAGCTCATCAATTTTATTACTCTACAATCATTTATGTAGTAAATATTTGTAAACTGATCTGACTTGGGGGATGGCCTTTCCTCTCAAGTTGCATAAAGTCTAAAAAACGCTCTACCAAGTGCTGATGCAGATTGCTTTGGGCCCCCACCCCACAACTAACGTAGATGTAATCTGTCTTAGTCAAAAAGGTCAAAATTGTTATGAAAACCTTCCCGAGTATCTATCATATCAACCTAATCTGCAATACAAATGCTTCCAGCCATTTAGTACAAAAGGCTGCTTTTGAGAACTGGTAGTTTTAAAGGGATGACAATGCAAGTATTTCACTGAAATGCATGTAGTTTTTGTTTGTGACAATTAAAAACACTCTCAACGACATTAAACATATGATACAAAGGGGTCCTAGATAGACCACCGACACCTAGATGGATCATTAGTGAATTAAAAGATCTCTTCCTGGATATAATTGTCTAAAGTACCATATATTTTTATATATATATATATATATATATATATATTTATATCTATATATATATATCTATATATATATATATATATATATATATATATATATATATATATATATATCATATCTATATATATATATCTATATATATATATATATATATATATATATATATATATATATATATATATATCTATATATATATATACACATATATATATATATATATATATATACACATATATATATATATATATATATATATATATATATATATACATATATATATATACATACATACTCACACACACACACACACACACACACACACACACACACACAAGCCTACAGCCAACTACGCTACATACTATGTCTTCTTCCTTGCAAATGCTAGTTATTAGTCTTTTATTTAACTTCTTGAACATCGAATCTCCCAGAACCAACATACCTCAAATGTTGAAGAGGATTTGAATTGGTGTCTGCACAGGAAAGTTGCTAAACAGCATACCTTTCAACCTGCAGATATTGAAATTAGGAACAGAGACCTTTGTAGAGTAAGTACATTCAGCCAAAACTCTGGACATCTAATAGCATAAAATATGAACACCAACTAGCACATAACTCTTCCCTGCTTCCAATAGGAATGTGGGGTACTAAAACACATTTAAAAAATAGGGCGACAAAAATGATGGAACTCTATAAGCACATTATCAGACAAAGTAAAATCTGCCAACTTTAAGAAGTGTGATACAAAATTCTACCATTCAAAGTTTATTTATTTTTGCTTATAAAAAAGGGAGATACAGGCTGTGTCTCCTCTCTCTTTACTGGTGCCAGTAGTAATATGGTCATGTAGTGCGTGTTTCTGTGCACTAGACAGCTACAAAAATCACATGTAATGAGGGAGATAAAGAAAACTGTGTGGCTGGGATAAATCATGTCTGAAAAATGAGCACATACCTTGATATGTGGAGGTAAATCAGGCCTGAAAATAAGAATGCTCTTCCAAAATGGGGGTGGTTGAAAGGTCTGCTACACACACACAACTATTTCTCTGGATAGATTTGTAAGATACTCCTGGGCTGCTATCACTTATATTTCTTACGCTTTTAATGCAGTGAGTAGCAATGCGTGATTCACAAACTATTTCAAGAAAATCAAGTGCCCTTCAGTAAGAATAACCAAAAGATCTCTGCATCTGTCTGAGAGAAATGATCGCAGCATGAAGCAGGTGTAATGAAAGAACAACCCTGTGACTGAATACATACGTCAGCATATGCCAGTGTGGGTGTGCTTGTTACTTACTAAAGCAGTATTACTGAATGATGTACACCAATTACTTCAAGTATTTGGAAAGATTATTCTTGCCCACCTAGGTTTTACATTCTTGTATGTTTTTCTAGCACAGATTAATTAATAAACCATATTTGTAAGTAATATAAATTTATGGCCCCGTCCCATCTACAGTGTCCCCACAGAAATTGCTTCATAACTTTAAAGGTGAACTAGCAACAGTGCATTATACTTTTATATGCCAATGCCTATACACAACTATGTATGTACGTATATTACTCAATTTATATTAGACGCATGGGATCGGGAGACTCCAGTGCCACACATGCACACACATCACATGCGAAGCAGTAAGAAAGGAAGTGGTACGCATGGCGTGGGGAACAATAAGGCATTTAGCTTCTGGCCTTGTGCATTTTGTGGATATGTATATCAGATGGGTCTGATAACGCTCCGCAAGCATCTTATGACAATTACAAAATGGATACGTGTTTGTATCCAACATCAGAACAAGTTCCACATATTTGTGCAATAATATACAATAAAACAGTTCCTCTACTGTATAAGACGGAAGGTTAGGAACATTCATCTGTGCTGATAACATATACTTCATGCATAACTCTCCATGCCTTGCTAATATTTAAACAGACTAAGCTTGGCTCTCTTCCATTTTTAAGATGAGCCAAATATCTTACCGAGATATTTGCAGAAAACCAAAATGAGAATGTTATCATTGTGTTTAAAGCAAACAGGTACGATGCACAAATGAGTGACATCACCTTCACACTGAACAAGGGGGTGGGGACAGACAGCATTTTAAAGTTTATGTGCCAGGTTCAAACATATCTGCATTTGCATAAACTGGAAAAGTTTTAAGCAGTTTGGGTTTGCCTTTATCATTTAACTGCTTCACATCTTCCAGCTTCAATTAATCCTCCCTACCTTCTTCTGTCCATTCGATTTAAAGACGTGTGATACTGCCTTAGGATGCTAACTACTAGCAGAATCCACAATGTCAACATTCTCTTTATAGCTGCAGAAGACATAATTGCACAGTCCATCTGAAATCCTGGGGTTCAGTTACTAAACCATTAAGTCGTACTGACACCTACAAAGGGGTTCCCCAAGATCATGGTAGTTAACATGTCTTGCTCATTCTGACTGCAAAACCTTGTTACAAATAAGCTATTGAAAGATTTCAGCTTAAAGCTTATATGATGGTCAGCATAACTAGCTAAACAGATATTAAATATTGTTCATATGCTATTTATACCACTGCAGTAATTTTCATAGTTATCTAAATATCTCATCTAAGCAACACAGAGAATGTCTTAGCTTCATACAAAGGCTCACCCATGGAAGAACAAATTGTTGCTTAAAATGATTGTGTAGCTTGAGTGGTTAACTTGGGTATTACAAATTGTTTATAGGCTCACAGGTGTATACTAAGCTAACAACCACTAGGGCCACGATAAACCTTGCCATTCAACCCAAATCTGTCCTACAAGTTATGTTTTAGAAGTTTATATAGGCCGTGATTGTTGGCTATGACATGATTCACTGACTGCCTCTGTCCATCACAGACAAGTGCCAGACCAGGGGTGAAAGTTCGATTTCCCATCCAATGGTCAAAATTACCCATAAATAGATTTGGGAGGGACTTTTTGCTTCAGATGTACAGGGAAGCCTGTTCCAGAGAAAAAGACTTCTCCGAGATAACATATCTGTCTCTTCAACATGTCCTATTTACGTTGCAAGCAAAATTTAGATCTAGAAGGTCTGATGATGATTTGCAGATGTGCAAAAGGTTCATCAGAGCAGGGTCCAGGGATGACTTGTATATCTCACCTCTCAATAGTCTGTAGGAGACCCAGTACAGAGACCGTGCTTATGTAGTTCCTGGTGTGGCTGACTTCTCAAAATGTTATAATGTATTTCTTTGCATTGAGTTTTAAGCTATAGCTTTGGCACCAGTCATGTATCTGTGTTGGACACTTGTGAGATGTTGGCATCTTGGGGAGATTCTATGACTGCTCCCACTTTGCAATCATCTGTGAACTTGGTCAGCCAGATTACTTTAACATTGGCCTTATCTTGACTTCTGAGAAGTAGATGCCAAATACTAGCAGGTCCAGCACACAGCACTGAGAAACTCCACTGGTGACTGGCCTCTGAGGAGGTTGCTTCACCAATCCAACTTCCTGGGTCCTACCTGTGAGTCAGCTGGCTATCAACCATTTTATACAGGGTTTCAGGCCTAATTCTGTAAGTTTGTTAACAATGCCAGAGTGGGGTAGTGTAGCAAATGTCTTACTCAGGTCAAAGTAGGCAGTATACACTGTTTTACCCTCACAAATTGCCTTGGTAACCTTCTCAAAGAATTCCAACAAGTCCAGTAGGTAAGACCTTCTTTTGACAAAGCCAAACTGGGATGGACCCAGTGTCTGAAGATCTTCTATAACAGTTACATAATGATTCTTGCCATGGCTTTGCATAAAAGACTAGTCAGAATAATGGGTCTGCAGTTAACAGGATTTGGACAGTCCACCCTTATGAAGAGGGATGACTGCTGCAGTCCTCCATTCCCCTTGCATGAAGCCTATTTTAACACTATAGTTAAACAATAACTCCTGTTTCCAGGATAGGTCATATTTTAGACTATTCAGGAGGCATCCAAAATATTATTGGAGCCCACTGAGGCTGTGTTCCGGGCCTGAGTGAGTGCAGCCAGCATTTATTAATAGTTGAAGGGGTTATGTTTGAAGGTATTTCTGGGAGGGGGTGAGGTAAAGTTAGAGGTGAATTTGCCAGCCAGCAGATTCTCTACAACTCCCATCTCAGTGAATGTGGCATCATAAACCACCTGTTTGGCACATTGCTGTGTGCAGTCTTTGAGGTTTCTGACATAGCTGAAGAAGGCCTTATGGTTGTCTTTTGATTGGGAGGCTATCTTGACTTTAAAATAGTCTTTATTGGACTTAATTAGCCCTTTTAGTTGCCTGTTTATTTCGATTGGAGGAGCACAGAAGTTTGACAGACAACTTCTTTCAGCTGTTCCCGTTAGGGGCTGCCACAGCGGATCATCTGTTTCCATTTCCTCCTGTCCTCTGCATCTTGCTCTGTCACACCAACCACCTGCATGTCCTCTCTAACCACATCCATAAACCTTATGTTAGGCTTTCCTCTTACCTGGCAGCTCCATCCTTAGCATCCTTTTCCCAATATACCCATCATCCCGACTCAGCACATGTCCACACCAACGCAATCTTGCCTCTCCGGCTTTGTCTCCAAACCCTTCAACCAGAGCTGACCCTCTAATATACTGAATCCTAAAATCCTGTCCATCCTCATCACACCCAATGCAAATCTTAACATCTTTAACTCTGCCACCTCCAGCTCTAACTAGTTTGACAAACTATTGCTTAATAAAGCACAATTTGCCTTGAAATAGTCCCAAACTGCTACAGAATTTACTGGAGTTACCATACTGATTTTGGTGACTTCTTTATGATTAGAATTTAACAGGGAGGACATGACAGTGAGGGTGGTGCAGCGCCCTCCATATTTGTGAGAGGTCCAGTATGTTGGAACCTCTAGTGGGTGTATGCACTAACTGGTTAAGGGTTTGAAGTCCAGGAATCACTGTGCTTGTAGATTTGGGGACATGTAAGATTCACAATCTAGAGAAAGGAAATTAAAATTCTAGGTTGGATGGTGAGGGTCTCTAGTAGGTTCGACTATGCACTGAGTTTCTTGGGACAAGTAGGGTGACCTATAGCTTGCTATGATATAGTATATTTTATCTATGGTGACCTGCACATGAACAAACTCCAGCATGTCATCCTGTTTAACCAACCTAGAGGTATGCTTGTTACTGATGTATACGGAGACACTTCCACCTTTAGTCCCTGCCTCTGCAGCTTCTGGTCTAAAACTATAGATGGCAATGAAACCTTGCACTTCAATGTTTACAAACATAAAAAATATGTTTTACTGTGCTCATGGTGATGTAAAAAAAAAAAAAAAAACAGTTCAAGTCTGATGATTGCTTCTACTGTAAGATTTGTTTTGGCTGATCAGTTTGCATTTGTACGTCTTTAACAGCCCTTTACAGTCCCAGAGATATGAACTTTTCTTTGAACTGTGAGTATATATCCTGATTTTGTCAGGAAGCTGAAAATACAGCCACTGGAAGTAAGAGTAAGATCTTCAAGAGCTCCATTCAAAGGAATCAGGCAGGCATACAGGTAGCACAGATTCATCCAATGCAAAGGACAATAGAAGGAACATGTATGATTTTCAAGTAACAGTCAACAAAGTGTACTAAAATCTGTAAACATTTGGCATTTCAAATGCACGTGCGTGTATGGAGAGAGTTCATCAATGAAACATTTAGGTTTCAGTGTTCAGTTTTTATCCCATCTGTTTTGGGCCTAAAGGTAATAGCATGTCTGCGACTAATGATAATTTCCATGAACGAATTGATAATTTCTATGAATGGATTGATAACAATAAGTGTCAAGTGAGAGGTTCCTTTTTTAGCTGGGGCCTCAGACTTGCATGATGTGCAGGTAATTTCATTGATCCATTTTGTAATCACACAAATTAGTTACATTAAATATCCAGGTAATAACAAATGGGGGGATTAATTATAACAAAATTCACAAATTCTGGGATACAGTCAACTGGCAATATCACTTACTGCATATGCCTTCCAGGAATTAAAACAAATTAAAACTGCACACAACCTACTACTCCTTAACAGGATTGTAACAGTCTTCCTACAGTCTCTTATGTACGGGTAGTGTAATTAATACACACAAGCACAGGCATCACACTGCGGTGGTTCCATAAACTGTTCTCCACTGGAAGAAAGATGCATTTAATTAATATTTAGGAAGTGAACTTTGAACTAGATCCCATGAAAATATTATGGGCTACATTACATGAATATGACATGTGCACTAGGTTAAAGGGGTAACTTCCTACTACACTAACTAAAACATCATTTGTCCAGATCCTGCCACTCAGTGGCAAGAATGTTGGAATACTTACAGCGATTATTTCAATACTGAATTGAATTACCCCTTCTATTCTCTTCATTCTTGCACCTTCCCTTTCTTCGCTCAGGCTTCGGCTGCTATCCTAACAGATGTGCGTTATCCATGCGGCTGATTCCCCCTGCTATTTTCTTCATTCTTGCACCTTCCTTTTTTCGCTCAGACTTTGGCTGCTATCCTACCAGATGTGCGTTATCCATGCGGCTGATTTCCCCCGCTATTCTCTTCATTCTTGCACCTTCCTTTTTTCGCTCAGACTTCGGCTGCTATCCTAACAGATGTGCGTTATCCATGCGGCTGATTTCCCCCGCTATTCTCTTCATTCTTGCACCTTCCTTTTTTCGCTCAGACTTCGGCTGCTATCCTAACAGATGTGCGTTATCCATGCGGCTGATTCCCCCGCTATTCTTTTTATTCTCCCCTCTCTTTGTAATTTACAGTCTAGCCCACTTGCACATTTGCTATGCTGATTTTACATTAATGAACTGCATTTTTACATAAAAAAGAAATTGCTGCCTTGAGTGAACAAAAACAAATGTGTATGTGGGCAAGACAGCACAATCACCCTTTGTTATTAATAGGGTGTGTTGACCATCAAATATCATAATGCACACTAACCCCCTGCCCCAAAAAACAGCTTCCTAAAGAAAATGCTCACAAGCTTTACTGCTGCTTGCCATGGTTCCTGCAGTGATGACTGTTAGCGATTCTTTACTAGAGGCTTCCATCAACCTAAATAGGAGCTTTTGTGTTTGGTTTGCTCTTCAGGCAAATGACTGCCCACTTTATATGTTGCTGTTTCTACTCACTTTACATGCAGTACTTCAGTTTGTGACACTATAAAAGGATGGAGCTGCAAAAGTCAGCCTGAACACAAGAAAAAAATGGTGCAACACGAGAGCTTGTGATTTCAGACCAAACGACCTCGGAGGCCTTTTATATTCTGCCAATGGACTGCTGGAAGCATACTCTTGCAGGTACCAGTCACGAAATACAGGCAACAGGATACAACCTGCAAGAGTGAATAACTCGGAAAACTCTACAGTCATAATGGATTTGTTTTACTTCACCCAAACAAAGATTACTGAAACACTCTTGTTAAAATGATTCAGGATTTTGTGACTGATTTTATCCTTTTGAATCTTGCAGAGTGAATTAATCAACAAAACATTTACTGCACACAAAATAGGTCATCACTTGTTTCTAGTTGTACTGCACTCATTACTGACACATTACTAAATGCATGCACTGCGTGTTCTTTCCAAACCTCCTTTAGTAATCTCTGCAGTTGCATGCTATGTAGTCTTTTTAAAGGGGAGAGCATTTTCCTGAATTTGGGCTTTTCAGATATCTAACACACACACACAGATATAGACAGATAGATGGGCTCACTGTATAAATTTAGTTCACATTATACAAACTTTTGCCTCCCAGACACATTCTCCCCATCATGTGATTCGCACACATCTGTCACTTGACTTTATCCCTACATAGTAACTCATACAAAGAACTGCTTACCATCCTCTAAAAAACAGTTTTAGATTTTCAAAACAGATTTTATTTTTTCAAAATAAAAATGTCAACCTTTTAGTGAAATATTTACAAAATGCCATATATATATATATATATATATATATATATATATATATATATATATATTCAAAATAAAAATGTCAACCTTTTAGTGAAATATTTACAAAATGCCATATATATATATATATATATATATATATATATATATATATAAAAATATAAATACACACACACACATATACACACAGAACTAAGCACAATGTAGAAAATGAAACATAAAATAGCCCACCCCAATAACTGTAATAATGCATCATACTTTATGGATAAACCTCCTGTGCCCTTGAAGTTGTATTTTTTTTATACAGCATAGAGGCACTTTTTTGTTCAACATCAAAACTTCTTCCATGGATGAGAGCAAAATAATAATTCTATTATAACAAAGTGTATATTCACATGGTGTTTTCATGCATATAAATCAGCATGACATATATTTTCCACTCAATACACTGAGGCAAATACTCTTCCCCTCTCACAACACTGCATATCTGTATGTAGTTTCAGATGTTAACAAATGACACATTCACTACTGGCTAGAGTATTTCAGGCCTTACGTGAGCCTAGTAACCTCTATGCCCTCTAGTGGCTCACTGTGTTACACCACCATAGCTTACGTTTTGCTACAGGAGCACCACAAAATAAATATGATCTACAAACACTTCCGTGAATCAGGCAAGCCCTGACGAAAACAGTCAACTTCAACAGCACTGCAACCCTTTCAAGTGAAACTACAAATTAATTCTCCACTAAGGTCAGCTTCAGATCCAAAGACCATACATTTTTTTTTTCTTACAGTGTGACAAAGTAATTCTGCATTCATAGAATATTCAGTGCTAAATAAACAAAACTACGAAAAATAAACTCCTTTAATGTTTGAAGAAACATTACAGTGGAAGTCAAAGGATTCTGTTCATACGTGCTACTTATGGAATCAGATACTGGAACTAGCTGATATCTAGAATTACCAGGGAAGGTGTGGGCGATACCAAACAAGATGTCAAACTGGACATAAAGCTTCTTCTAGAATGTCAGATAGTAAGGAATATTGCTCTGGGCTCAGCCTAAGAACATTTTCACTGTCATTCACACTTCTGCAGCTGTGGTGTGTATGCCCTTTGGCACCAACATGTGTTGCCCCAGCATGCCACCATAAGGTGGAAGGAAGCCAACACAGGAAAAGGTGGGAAGGCAGTAAAGCTGCTGAGGAGACAGACGCACAGAGAAACCAGATCAAAAGGATGGCAGGCAATCTCAGTATGAAATATCGATGTGAGCAAAAAGAAAAAGTGGGCACACAAAACTATGACACTAACTGCAAACGAATCACACACATGCAGATAATGCAAGAAAGCCCCCAATGAGATGGAAAATCCACGGTACCTGTATAAAGTGAATACTTCAATAATACTTATGATACTTCAGTGCTAATTTTTTCCTCCTGAAAAGTAAACTGCTGTTATATGTTTGTCTTTAGCAATGTATAGTCCCCTTACATACGTGATTACAAATATATCAGAGACAGGAACAGATATGCCAAGTAGCACCTTCATATGCTGACAGAAAAATGCACATAAAAAGCAACTGCTCTGCAGATATGGCAATTGTTACTTGTACTGGACCATGGATGCAGAAATAAAAATCATTAGGGTACCTCTTGACTCACTGTTTGGACTACCATGGAATTGTGCAAATTATACATACATGCATTGCAAAGAAGGAGCTTATAAATATTTACCGAACATTAAGGCAAACACTAATAAACAGTGACATCTCCCTGCATATACTCTGCACTGCTAAGACTTGCCTTTTCATTCAGCATGCCAGTATTTTTCAGAATCCTTATTTTATAAGTTTTTAATTAAAGTGTTTGTGTGTGTGTGTGTGTGTGTGTGTGTGTGTGTGTGTGTGTGTGTGTGTGTGTGTGTGTGTGTGTGTGGCGGGTTAAAGGGGGAAGCAAGCATCTTTACATGCAATCTTAAAGATGTTGTGATTGAGATGCAAGCAGACGTCTTTTAATGGAGACCACCTTGTTTACCCCATGCTTTAAACAAACATGCTCTTTCAGAAAAAAGTCTGCATCCACGTCACAATAAAAGCAGGGGAGAATGAGGGGCAGCCGACCTCACAATAAAAAACAGATTATATTAGGCACAGAGGCCGCTTTTTGATTATAGTAATCATAATTAGAACACTGACAATGAAACAAGTTAGCTCTAGACTCAACAGTATTTCCAGGTTCACAAATGCGTATTTAAATACTTAATTTAAAGCACAGTCAGTGAAATGATCACTCACACTAACATGCCGGGCCAAACGCCGTCACTGTAACATACAGGAATCTTATCTGCAGTTATTACGACTGCTGTGTATAGATAGCATCCAGTAGAAACAACAACTGCACTGGTTGCAACGTATTATGATCAAATAAGGACGAATGCCACACATTTTAATAAGGGCTGATAACTCGTTTATCAGTAGACTGCTCTCTTTATATACAAATAGTACTGAATAGATTAAAAACAGTTTTAGTTGGTCTGCAGCAATTCTTTGAACAAATAGCACACTTCAACTAAAGTGATCAGAAACTATTCCCCCTCTACCTTCTGTTTGATATTTAAGGAAATAGATTACTCAAACTCCAAAATTCTACCTCAAGTCATAAGTATAAACTCTTGAAAAGTTTTCATAATTATTTTCATATCAGCTATTCCTTTTAATACTTCATGCTGTGGATTCCTGCTCCAGTTTTTCTAAGGACTGCCTAGTCTGTGTGATGGTAATAATATATGCATTATTAAACAGGGTAGGCATGGACAGATGCTGATACAAAAGCTGTACATAACTTCTCAAACACATAGTGCAATGAGATTCTAATACTGCTTACAAATGATACGGAAAACAAAACAAAAGGATATATAACAAGCAAGCTAGCCTCTCTTTCTACAGTGTTTGTAAACAAGGGAATTCAGACAGCAGATTAGCTAAGGGAACTGCAGGGATTTGCCCGATATGATAGCAAGACAATGTGAAGAAACGTGACCAACTGCTGTCTGTTTATGCAAATACAACTGATTAACTATCTGATCCAAGTGGCAAAATGCAGAGGTATCATTTGAGTAACAAAATGCAAGTTTTAAATGGGACCACATTCAGTAAACTATGTAGTTGGAATTAATTTGTTATAGGGTCCATACTTCACAACACAAAGCTTTCAGACAGTACTAAGGAATGACTTGGTGTATTACAATGTCAAACCAGTTAGTTGTTTTTTTTCACAGGACTGCTGTCAAATGAAGGCAGACAGCTGTTGGCTACAGTACATAAGAGTGCAAGATTCTGCAACATGTTCTGACAGCCTGAGGGTTGCGCTCTGTTCTCACGTAAGAGTAATGTACAACATGCATATAATTTTCTTTCTACAGAAACTGGTCGAGAGTACCAATGCTTCAGCTTAGCTTGGCTTTTAGTAAACAGTGGATTCTTGATCTGCTTTGCAATGTGCTCACTACATAACACTAGATGACAGAAAACCTGACTATACATTACAAAATGTTAAGACCGGTTCAAAAGGAAAACGGCAGATGTTAATACCTAGTGTTACTTTGTAGTCAAAATATGATTCCATTTTTTTTTCATTAAGACTTTGCGTTGCTATATTTAAATGTTGGTTTGCAGCATTTTAGTAAATACAGCAGACAGCTACTGAAAAACCTGAGGCAACTAGAAAGGTGTTGAGTGCAAAAATCTTTAAACTCTGGTTTTAAAAGAGTTAACTGAAAGAGAAAGAGCAACTTTAGAATAAAAAAAAAATGCAGCTGTACGATGGTCCGTAGCACTAGTGACAATTATTTACGCAGAGTCCAGCAAACCTGCAGTTAGAATAAAATGTAAATGAATGTCAGTGTGAGGTGAAGTTTAAGATGGCAAGAATAATCTGGTTTATTTTAAAATAAAGCCTCCTGTTTTTTTTTTTCTCTCTCTTTTTCTCTGGGTTGCTCTACCAGAGAGGAAGCCTTGCACTTTGACCTCTGTCCTTGTCCCCTGCCCCCAAGCTTCTCAGCAGCGCTTTGGTCTTCAGAGAACATGGAAATGTGCCCAGTTGAAAGGGAAATGTTTCTCACAAATACGTGCAGATTTCCTGGATGACATGAATGACAACAAAAGCCAAGTGAGAAAAATGCTGCTACTGAAGAGAAGTGGTTAATGACCCTTAAAAACACAAGGCTTTCTGCAATTCCACTGCATTCTTTTAGCACAAATAATTTTATTTTTTTTTCACCAGATATGATGGTCTGTAACAAAGGAAGCCAAGTGACAACCCCCCTCCCTCAAATCTAGAATTTCCCAGCGTTTCAGCCATACAAACGCATACAATCACATTTTCTACGTTTGCTTTTCTAAGTAATCATGAAATGTCAGCTGAAATATTGCCACATTTTCCACTTTGACCCTAGACCCTTATTAAAAGGGTCAACAAGTTTAAAAACAGCAGGAATTTCCATACTTGGAGCATTTTTACACAATCAAGAAAGATAGCTTTGTATGTGACAGAAAAAGGTCATGGGGTGTAAACAAATGCTACAATATCACGTTTCAAGTATCAAAATATTAGTGTAAAAAGATGCACAGTACAGTACAGATACAACATCATCTGTACAATTTTGAAACATACAAAAAAATGAAAATATGACAGGAGTCGATGTAAACAACACTGCCTGCTACACCCCCAGGGGGACACTCATCAAAAGAGGTACTGCTGTTCCTACCCATAACAAAAAACATCAACGTGTCACACAGCTTTGTCTTTACTGTGATGGTCAGAGCATCTTAGCATCACATATGATGTCTTACCTTTCTGGCTGTTTAACCCTGAAAGCAAATGAGTGGGCTCTGTGCACTTCTTTATGTGCTTAATACAGGACTAATGGCAGAACACTGAAAAATGAAATGGCCCCAGCCTTACAATTCTGACATTTAATGGCAAAGATACCTGTGCACTCCATGCACAAATGAAAACAGATGAGCTGGAAATTAATAAAATGAGCATCATGTTTTAAAACAGTTTCATGTCACCAGTTCAGCAATGTTGATTATACACTGGATATTTTTTGTGATTCCATGGCTTGTCGCAGTCCATACAGCCATTTAATGACTCTGGCATTACGCTCTACAACAGAGATACCATACGGTACTCTGTCACTATGTCTTTCCTCAGTCATGTGGCTCTGATGTGAACGACAGTCTGCTGAACTGGCAGTGCTCACACTGTGAAATTTGAGAGAAACTATATCTGAACTAGCCCTGGCAAAACGGTCCATGCCAATGTTCTCTATCTCCTCTGGATCCAGACCACAATAATTGAAGAATCGTTCAAGATCAGCAGTTGCCCTAGAGTACCTATCACTTAGGTCAGACTTTGATCGATGGAGGGATGGCTGAGATTTGGCACTGTCCTGACTTACCTCCAGCATATGAGTCTTTGGTGAACTCTTGGAACTCACAGAAGAAAGTCTTGAAGCTGCAGGTGAAAGGGGTGGTGGGGTAGCTGGAAGGGTCTGGACCATTCTGATACAACTAGGACGGACATCCACTCTCCGTACAGCCACTGCACTTTGAGGTTTTGGCATCAGTAAATTTTCAGAAAATTTAGTTTTTCCATTTGCAGAGTCGTAATGTTTACTTAAAAAAGGACTTCTTGAGAAAACTGAGTTTCTCTGAAAGGCTGAATCAAGAGGCTCACTTCTTAATCTGGCTTCAACCCCTGGGGATGTCTCCGATTTAGGGGATGACACTGGGCTGTCAGAAACATTAATCAGGTTGTTCAATATTTCTAAATTCAAGGGTTCCTTCTTGTGGACAGCAAGTGGGGTCTTCCTGATGGGAGTATGGATGTCTCGCCGGACCAGCGACAGGGGTTGCTTTTTCAAGGGAGGCTTCACAGGTTCTTGCTTCGTGTTGGCAACTTTCTGGCTTTTCACATACTTAGCCTTGTCTGCTTCAAGCCTCTCTACTGCACTGGGCTTTTTAGACATGGGCTCTGACTGCTTGCGAAAATATTCTGGTCCCTTGTTCAAGATGCGGAAGGGCATTGCTGAGGTGAAAGTGGTGGCAGCAGAAATCTGCCTGACCATTCGGTCAGGCTGCAAAGTTTCAATTGGCATGCTGGCAAACTAGAGTCTTTCCTTTCAACTTATTTTCACTTGTGTTCTCCTATGCTTTTTTTCTTAATCTGCTTCAGGGTTCACAGGAATTACAATCCATATTAGTCAATCTGAGCTAGACGACTAGAGGTTAAAAGAAAATGATCACACACAATTCTTCTCCACTGTGGAAGAAATCGTCCCTTGCTACTGCTTTTGGAATCTTCCTTCTTATGCGTGCTTACACAGTCCACTGTAGAAACGTCTGCAACTCCTGCAACACAGTAGGAAAAAAATTACAAATTAAGACTCGCTTTGTGCAGCTACTGCTCCAGAAACAGAAGCTTAAACAAAAGCACTAAAGCACTGGTACTGCTGCCTTTTAACCGGGAAGTTCTACTTAATATTAAAGACTGAAGTCACGCCCTCTCTCCTCCTCCCACTACTTAGAAAGTCGAATCATCAGCAAGTACTTAAAGGAACAGTCACTTATGAGCCACAGACGTGTGTGTGTGTGTGTGTGTGTGTGTGTGTGTGTGGGGGGGGGGGGGGGGTTGTAAAAATGCTTAAGAGTACTAGGCTACTACAATACATTCAGTCTGCATCTGCAGATAAGACAGGACTTAACAGTCTGACAGCTTCTAAGGAACAGGAATACTCTACAAGGGAACACGAAATGTCAGCAGGCAACATAGGCTACCTGCACCATTCTTAGACACAGACACTGGTTTTACAGCTCAAAAATAGGTCTCCTGGATTGCAAACAGGCTTAACAATGTATAGCCCAAATTATGAACTGTTCAGCAGAGCACTCAGTTATGTTTTATATAGGCGATATAAGTATCAAAAAATCTGTTTACTATTATCTACTCAAATCAAAATTAATAAGCTCATGTAAAGAACAGGATACAATTAAACAGCAGTAACATACATCACCCTTTATTTGAGATGGATTATGCAAGCAAAACTATTTAACAAAACAGTTTACTGAATTCAAATTAACACAACAGTAACTCAAAACTTCTATTTTTTTCTCCCAGACATCCATCCATCAGGTCTGTATACTAACAGACATCTAAATTCAGGGTCACAAGGGTCTAAAGCCAGTTCCAGTAAGCACTGAACACATGGCAGGAAACCGTATCGGATGAGTTCTGGTCCATCACAGGGCACACATATATCCAGACACAAGTCAAAAGCAGATTGGAATGTCCAGGAAAAACATACCCTGGGAAGAAAAACTAGAGAAACCACACAAAAAGGCACCCCAAGATACACCACAGTTCAAGCAAAGTAAAACAGTGAAGGTAACTCACACAACCATGTTGCTTTTCCTGGATGTAGCGTATCAAAAACATTATTCTGTACTCATAGTTAACCAGTGCAATTTTAAAACTTAAGCTGTGTGCACCTTGGACACTGCAAATGTCTGCAAAGATCAAGTGTGACTCTGACAAAGTACACGTAAGAAGGTTCACGGATGTCAAATTCTAATCATGTTTTGTGCATCACAAATGACTTGTTAAAAATGCAGTCTTATTACACATCCTTACCCCTCCCCCAGCCTAGAAAACAAAAGACATCTTTATGCTTATGTGCTTCAGATGCAGAAATCTTTTTCAACCAGCTGCAGATGTGCTCTCCTTGCTTTAAACAGGCCTATTTTCTAACGTTATTTTCAGTCAACAGGGATGCACTTAAAAATTGCTGATAATTTTCAAAAGCAACATCAGGATCTGTCTCAAAACTGGAGACGCTGAAGGTAGAGGCATTCTGTCCCATTAAGTCTACAGATTTCCACAGTTGCAAACTCAGACTACTACTTAACAACTTATTTAATTTTTGCTTTCCCTCATCTTTTGCACAGACATTCTTGAAAGCCATTGCGGTTTATTATTCTAGTTCAAAATCAAGTGCATACTATTCATCTACCACCCTAGCTGTGAAAGAACACTTCCTTGTCTTCCTGGATGCTTCAAATCTTTTAGCATCAGATTTTTGCCCACTTACTCTCATACATGTACATTTGAAAGTCTGCATCACAGATTTAACATTCTGATACCATTTAGTCTTACGCCAATTTACACCTTGCCAGTACTCTCCCCCACAGACTGTACCCTCCTTCCCGCTGGAGGACCATTCCAATCAGCCCCAGAGTAAATTTGTGAAAACCCATCCAGTTACCTAAATTATGTTTAAAAAGAAGACAGGAAGTCATGCTACTTAATGTGCAAGGGGAGTTTATTCCAGAGGTTTGGGAGACACCAAGTTATAAAGAAGTCCCTCCACCACGTTTTATTTAGCCATTGGAGTAGTTTTAGGCTCTTGGTTCTAGTACTGGTTGAACCATTGGACTTGAAGATACGGGAGGTTCAAAACAACCAAGTCTCTCATGCTGCAATGAGTGACAGAGCGCTCTTCTCAAAAGCCTGTAAGATACTGAATAAAAGTATAGAGCTTCCAGCCTCTCTTGACAGCTCAGGGACGTTATTCCTGTATCCTGGTTGGATCTTTCCAATGGCTTATATTTAGGGAGACGTCTCTACAAGGGGGCACTACACTCAATAATTGTCCTAATCAATGCTGAGTATAGGGGAGTGATTTCCTCTTTAAACTGTGAAGACATTCCTTTTGCAATTAGCTGCACTAAATAAAAGGATTTAAGGAAAATCCGCCATCAAGTGATGGCCAAGTCTCTGACTACATTTGCATTTTGAGACTGTGTGCTGTCTACATAACATGACGACATAATGGTTTGTCAAAGTGACACTAGTACACTTTTTGGCATTTAGTCTGAAGCCATTTTCTAGTACACAAAGTTTACCAGAACGAGTTCATACCAGAGATTTTGGGAGTTACGGAGAGACTTAATCCCCAATTTGCAGCTGTCAGCAAACTTTGTTAGCTAGAAGTCTTGGCTCTTTGCTTGGAAATCTGAGAAATAATGGTCAAAAGAACACGTCCCAGGACCACTGGTCACTTTCACACATTCTAATGAGACTCCTGCAACTTGGCATCATGTGAGTTTTGTCTTTGATTCATGGCTTGATTTTAACCCATTTAGCTTCTGAATGACACCAGCTTAGGGAACGGTGCTGGCCATGTTAAGTTGTTCTTTGTAGACCGCAAGGCCACTTTTAAATAAGTTAACAAGATTCAGTAGACATAATCTACCCTTCACAAAGCCTACTCTGTGATGTAATAAGTAATTGTAATCCAATCTATATTTTTACAGAGAGAGAACAAAAAGTAACATAGATACAAGTCCGTTTCAAAATACGTCTTCATCTAACCCAGAAACTTTTGCCTCTGACCTACAATTATTCAGCTGGTCTCCACTTTACACAATCCCTCTGGATGAAGCAGTTGCTACTTTCTTGGATGACTTAACAACCATTCTGCAATCCGTATAAAATTAATAAATAACCCAAAACAGTGGCTAACCAAACAAACTAAACAGTATATGATCAAAAGAAAAAAAACATGGAAGGTACACCAAAAAACTAAATCCAACTTCAACTATCAAAGCTAGAGACACTTGAGAAAGGTCACAAAACACAGAATAGAGAGAGAAAATGCTTACTTCACAAACATCCAAATAACTTAGAAATCAACCCCCAAACGATTTCAGCCCACAGTTAATCTCCTACACCAAAGCTGAATCATCCAACCTACTCCATCTAACCTCAAATGTATAGACATTCCTAATCAGTTTACTACAAACTTTTCTCAGACAGTTGCAACTCTCCTTAAGGATAATAAAACCTCCAAAAACTGTCAACCTTATGCTCTCCTGAATGACAAACACTTATCTATATGATACACCCATTCATACCCCAAACTGTAGCACATCTTTCACCTTCACAACAGTCTCTATGAAGACTCATAGATTTAGGTTCATAGATTACTACTAGGCTAACTGCCCTTATGAGCTATTTTAAGCCTCGCCAATTACCCCTTGTGAGACTCAAACCCAGCACCTTGTGTTTGTAAGGCAAACTCCTTAACCATTAGGCCACCTTCCCACAAGCTTAAACCCTCTACCCTTGCCCCAGACAATCCACCAGATGAGAAATAAACTAGCTGCTGATGCCATATCCTTCCCAGTTAAAAGAAAACTGTGTACTCATATGGCAAAAAACCCTACATAATACCACTGCAAATTCCACAGATCTTGCCGATTTCAGACCAAGTGCCATACTCTCTGCATTACTTAATGCAAACAAACTCCTGAAGCACATTACAACACACAATCTTCTACCCCCTCCTCAACATGGCTTCCACACTCTTCATAGCACCACCATGTTTCACTGCTACCATCAAAGAAAACCTAACCATGGTAACCTATTTGTCATTCTCCTAAAGCATTTGACACACACATTCACACTATTCTTCTTGTCTTCGCTACATCTCCCCTAAGGGAACAAGTGGCAAAATAACTGCTTCCTTCCCCAAGGATTTTATCTAGTCTCACTACTTTTCAATCTCATCGTAAATGACATGCATACAGCTGGAAGGCATGCCACACTTGTTCAGTATGCTGATGGCACCACATTCATCTGTGTGGAGAAAAACTTGACATTGCAAAAAAAAAAAAAAAACAACAAAAAAAAAACCCTGTAATCCCTAACTTCCAACAAAACTTGTTGTAAATCCCAACTTTTCATGAATCCTAACAAATTCAAAGTCATCCTACTTATCCCTAAACAAGAAAATAATAAATGCCTTTTCAGAGTAACTTCAACCAGTAACACCAAAATTGAACTGGTAACTCGCACCAACCTATTGGGTGTTACCATAGATGAAAACAAAGTAGGACAGCCACATAAAAGAATTGGTCCAAAAAAAAAAAAAAAAAAAAACACCCACTAAAAACTCAGATGGTCACCTAACAAATTCTTCACAAAAACAAACACCTACTACTTTTCTATTACCTATACTCCTCTGTGCTTCTCCCATACTGGTAAAGCTAAACACTGCTCAGCCTGATTTTCTAAACCAGTGCTATAGTAAAACTGCTAAATCTATGTTTAACAAAACAAACAAATCACACCACCTACTGTCAGTCAAAAAGCTCACCTGGCTAGACCAACCACATACCTTACCAGTTTCCCAGCTGGTTACCTACCACAAGCACTTTCACAATCCTGATCAATGTCCAGCTCTTAGCAAACTCATCCGTACCTATTCTCTTGCTAGACCACTGCACTCTGACAGCTACCTCTCCAAATTACAAAGGCAAACAGCTGTGCAGGGAACTTGTACTCCACCACTGGATCTAAACTATGGAACTCACACCACTGTATCAAAACTATTGAACTCCTCACTATTAAACTCAAGTAACCACTTCCAACTCCAGCTGAGACAACTACAAATAGCACCATTGCTATGCCATTGTAATGCAGACTAATCACTAATGACCAAAGTCACTTCCCTTTATTGTTGTCCAACATCCCATCTACTACTCTCCTCTATACCTTTAACTCTCCCCTTATATCTGTCCACCCCTCACTATTCACTCCCACAGCCAATTCCTTTTCTGACTTGTATCAACTTCCTTCCATTCTCTATCTCACTACCTGATATAACTAATCTGTTATTCATAGTTAATTCATCTAATAGCTCTCACTATATAATCACTCCCTTCTTTTTCTCTGCCAACATACTGCTCCCACCACCAGAGATGGCATTAGTCCAAGGTGACCATTTTGTTACAGGACCTAAACTGGGAGACTTGAGGGCCACCCCGGAAAGCTAGGTTTGTAATCCCATTCTCCCAGCCCCCATGTGAATGGAGATAGGGCAGCTATGTCATCTCGCACCGGGGCAGGCAGGTTGGCCTCCTGTCCTTCACCAGGCACGGTGGGGATGCCACTCTGTGAATAGCACCACCCAGAAGGCAAGAGTCCACATGCCAGGAGGCTTGAAGTGATGCACTTTCATTGGCACCTGGCACCATGGTAGTGAGAGACTGAGGTGTGCTGCAAAAACCGCAGAGATGGGGGGACCTAGGGCCATCTCCCCTGAGTTTGAAAGCCCTAGGTGAAAGGCAAGGTGGAGAACCGGTGTCACGGAAGTCTGGATGAGGGACTGTCTGAGGCTTTGTTGCCCAGCAGAGTTCCATGAGACTGGGAAGATCCCCTGAGAGGCTCCAAGAGCATGCATGACACTGCTCGATTTGGCAGCAGTTAGGAGATATGTAACCCTGGAAAAGAGCTCTCTATCTCCTGGGTAGAAGTGGAACCCCAGAGTGGGGTCAGTCCCAATGAAAGTCTGGAAGGGAGAAAGAGGTGGAAACTGAGTGGTACAAGACAGCTCTCGCCTGGGTGAGGGGGTACGGATCATGCCCCCTCTGGGACAGCAGTCTGGAAGGGGGAAGAGAGGCAGATAGCAGCAGGCTGGTCAAGCTCCTGCCTGGGTGAAGGGGGTCAGACAGAGCTCCCCACAATGGAAATCCTTAAGGGAGCGCTAGGGCAGACAGCAGCAGGGCCTGGAGAGCTCCTGCCTGGGCGAGTAGGGTCAGGCACAGCCCCCCAAATGATGGAAGCCCTTAAGGGAGCAACTGGCAGACAGTGCTGAGGCCTGGAGGTCTCTTGCCTAGGTGAGTGGGGGTCAGGCAGAGCTCCCCATGATGAAAGTCTTTGAGGAAGCACCAGGGTGGACGGCAGAGGGGCTTGGAGAGCTCCTGCTAGGGCAAAGGCATCCAACTTCACCCCATAACCAACAGCATCCTTGAAAAATCTCAAAGTCCCCAGAGCTGCTCTGGATGGGAAAGCAGGGGGGCTCTGAAGCCTTCTTAAGAGCGGATCTGCCACTCAGTGGCCGAGGGGAGTTTCGGAGGAGTGGATGGGATCGGAGGGAAGCTCCCCTGAGAGGGTCCGTGGGCATGAGCGATCCAGCATTATTTGGCAGCCTGGAGGAGACATGCAGGTGGCAGAGTGCCCTGACATAGAGGGCCGTGGCTGGGGAAGGTCTCTTGGCCAGGTCAAAGGGGAGGACTGTAGGGTTTGGCCCTGACAAAGTCAGTACGGGAGCACCAGGCAGATGAGTGTAGGGTCTGGAGAGCTCCTGCCTGGGTGAGTGGGTCAAGCAGAACCCCCCACGACAGAAGTCCTTGAGGGAGTGACTTACTGATGGTGGCAGGGCCTGGAAAACTCCTGCCAGGGCGAAGGCATCCAACTTTAACCCATACCCAATGGCATCCCTGAAAAATCGCAAAGTCCCCAGAGCTGCTTAGGATGGGAAAGCAGGGGGACTGGCCACCCTGGGAAGCCAAGTTACCATTCAGACTGAGCGGTCTAAACTGGGCCATTTCTGTGTCCCAAAGACAATGTCCTCTGAATTTCCTCTATGTAAATTCAATGTGAATACTTTAACAGAAATGGATACAACATACCACCTAAGATTTTCCCACGGGTTTGCTTCCCACTGCTAATGGGACCCTTACAAATCCCAGTAGCTTAGTTTAAGGCCATCTTGACAATACTTTTCTCAGGTCACTTTCTTCATTTACCATTTCTTAAACTATGGCTTGCTTACCAAAATGTACTAAATTTTATTTTGAATTGAATTTATGCTGGTGTATCTTCAATCTTAGGAGTCTCTTCTCATTCTTTGTATATTCTCTTGTGAATCAGCACCAATGAAAAACTGCATCAACAAAAAAGGAATTTGTTTTTCATTCCAACCTTTCTGTAATATCTGTGAAAACAATGAAAAGGATAGGCACAAGCAGTGACTGATACTCGCTGAATCTTACTCGCCATCATCTTTTATCTTCTTATACTCCACTTACGACTCTATATGTCCTGTTGCCTAGCTAACGTTAGCTGTACTACCATTCTGTGATTAACTCCTAAGTCTGTCGAATGTGCGTTTACTGAGCTGCTGTGTGGTTCTTTGTAAAATGCCTTCATTGAAAACCAGATTCATAGCCCCTTTTTAATCAAACACTGGGGTCACCCACTGAAAGAATTCAGTCGGATTAGCCTAGCATGACCTATCACAAATACATGCTGCCTGGTGGTTTGGTGGTCTCATGGCCATTCAGAGCATCTAAATTTTTTTCTTTCGGCATGGACTTTATTTTCCCTACAGCTGAGGCTAACAGGACTGCTTTCAGCACCTGCACTGCTCCCACTCCTATGAATAGAGAAATAACAGCGGTCCTTTTCTAGTATTCCTCTTTCCTCCCACAGTGTTAAAAGGGAGTGTTTTAGTGCTATAAGATTAAACCTCTAGCACCTGAAAAACCATCATATATTCCCAGACTCTACTGCCTTGTGCACATTCAGGACCGAGCACAACACTACACTTTTGTTGGCTCTATGAAACAAAATGCTTGAATCCCTGACTGCAGCCATGATGACCTGTGTATGAATGGTAGCCCAAACCCAGGAGCAGCTAAGCTGGGGAGGGGGTGGGAGTAAAGCCTGGTCTGCCACAGTGTGCCAGAAAGTACCACATAACATGCGTCAGCTTACAGTTACAGGACCATGTCCAAGACCAGTTAGTCCTTGCCAGGGAGCATGCAGAACTGTAACCAGAATTGGTGCAGTTGTGCAGGTACTATGAATCAAAGGGTGACATTGCAAGATTTAAGTTACTCACTGAAAGACTAATGAGGCAGAGGATTTAAGAAAATCAAAAAGGTTACCAGGATGATCTCCAATGAATGGAATAGTCAACTCAAAAATAAAACATGTACCTAAAAATAACCCTGCTGCTCCTACAGATTTTGGTATGCCTCCCTTCTATTCTTTGTGAATACTGAGAAAAATTACTCATTTAGAAATTATGTATTTTTGCCCTTCTTCTCTGTCCACATTTGTCTATTTTTATAATGCCTCTGTATCCTTCTTTGCTCTGCTACCTATAAAATGTTCACGCTACCTCTTTGTGGCTGAATTGGCTACCCATTGCCTGTCTGAGGACTTTACTTTTATTACTTAATACTCAAATTGTTACTGTGTTTATTACTTAATACTTAAATTGTTACTGTGTTTATGCTTCGTCCTTTTATGTCCCCCTACACTTCCTACAAGCAAGCCTAAATTTGACGATACCTCATGATTATTAATAGATAATTTTTTCCAAGTTTGTCAATTTGCATGCTTGTATCACAAACAGATTTGTTACTTTAGGGATGCTAGATCTAAAGTTCCCTTGTGACAACATAAAATCAACATGCTGCAGCTTCTCTTCTGAAGCACAGTGTGGTTTTGTTAGTCTGTACTCAAAGTCTAACCACAAATGGCTAACTTGGTTTGACTCTGTAGCTAAGCAGGGACTGAATCACAATGGTGTTGATGGCTTGTTCTCTTAATACATTCACATTGGAAATCATTTCCCCCTCCCCATTTAAGGAAGCCTAGTCCAGCCCTCCTGTTTTGCTGACTAGGTTTTTAGACTAGCTGCCTGGGATGTACTCACTGCAGAAGACCAGTGATGAGCCACGTTTTAGATGCGACTACAGTGAAGCATCCAACGTCTAGCAGGGCCACTATAGTCAGAACCTACCAAGCGTCTTACCTGGGTACTTTCTGCAATGTCATCCCCCCCAAGAGTACTACACTACTACCATACAATACTAACAAAGCTGTACACGTGTTATTTGGGCTCTAAGAGATGGCTGCCTCTCCATGCATTAAAGCCCCTGGAATTTCCCAAGGAAAAAAAAAAAAAAAAAAAAAAAAGGCCCCCACACAAAATAAAGTGTGTGTGTGTGGGGGGGGGGGCTGTGCCTCCCCCCACTTAAATATACACACTCAGAGGTCGCACCACAGTGGAGGAAATGGCAAAATCCCTGAAATGGCCCAGTGATTTTTTTTCCGGGGGGGGGGGGTCGCTGTTCTGTCTATTTGGGATTTTGCCATTTCGACATTTAGCTGCCAATTAAACAGCATTCGCTTACTTAATAGGGAACCCATGTTTATACTCCTGCCACATTTTTACTTAGTACATGACACTTCCATGGTCACAATATTAACAATCCTCTTCAATCAAAGTCAATAACTCAGGTAACTTATCAGCTAGATCCTGAGGATTGGTATTCAATGCTTTCCACTTTGTTTTACTGAAGTATGGCATCACCCACAGACTCCTCTCTTACCTCTCAATGCACTCCTTATCCTATTACTAGTACTGGAGTTTTTACCTTGCTAACCTATCCTGATGGATGTTACTATGAGAAAGTCTGGGTTTTCATGACTGTATTCTATATTTGGCACTTTAAAATTATTTCGTACTTTGATGTACTCTGGCACCTACCTTCTGTCTACATAAACATGCTCCTTTTTGACTCTTCCCATCTTCCTCTCCTGTTTTATGCTGATAACATGGTCCTGTTTCACTCAAACCACAACTTCTCTTGAACTCTACTTCAGGCTGATTTTCATGCCCTTATTCAATGGGTCAGTGATAACAATTGTTGCATAATTCTCCTCTTCTCAAACAAAAACTATGCTTTTTGGTACTGGGAAAAAGGCCTCTATCTCCAGACCTCTACAAACCCTCAACTATATGAAAAACAGTTGAAAATATCGCTTCATTCAAATACCTAGAGATTTGTTTGGTCCCCTTCCTAAATTTCCATCTCAGCCTTGCCTATACCCATAAAAAATCAACTCTCTCCTATTCTGGGCTAAGATCTCTATTTTTCTATCCAGACCCTATAGGAATGTCATAGGTAAAGGTATCTTTACTGGCTCAGGTAGAATGTGGTCTCCCCGTGATTGGTACAGCCTCTAAAACAAATGCAGCCACTATTCAATCCCTCTGAAATGTCGCATGCAGATTCATTACCCTCACCAAGAACTGAACACTATTAAAAAACACTGGGGGGGGGGACTAACTGGCTACCTATGAAAGTGATTTCTACTCGCCTCTCAATTATGGAAAATTATCAAGAATATAACCTTCTACCCAACTAGTCTCCAGGAAAATTCAGATGCACCAACATAACTTTGGAAAATATTTCCCACTCAGGTTCTTTCCTTTAAATCCCCCAAACTAGGCTTCATTACACCGACCATGCTACCTCAGTTATTGGTCTTAAACTGTGGGAATGTCTCCCTTCTTTTCTTACCCCATTTTCTAATTAGAAATAAAAATACATTACAAGACTCTAGGAAAATGCAACTGCTATCTCCCTGGTCAAGTAACGTAACCTCTTTTTACGCTTCTTCCATCTAAATACCTTGGTCCGATGTGTTGCCAATTCTGATATCCAGTATATATAGATATATATATATATATATATATATATATATATATCTATCTATATCTATCTATATCTATCTATATATATCTATATATATCTATCTATATCTATCTATATCTATCTATATCTATCTATATCTATATATCTATATCTATATATCTATATCTATC